>NW_026990340.1:0-33919 GCF_963921805.1 Phalacrocorax carbo | reverse complement strand
TCCTTCCTTCCTTCCTTCCTTCCTTCCTTCCTTCCTTCTTCCTTCCTTCCTTCCTTCCTTCCTTCCTTCCTTCCTTCCTTCCTTCCTTCCTTTCTTCCTTCCTTCCTTCCTTCCTTCTCCTTCCTTCCTTCCTTCCTTCCTTCCTTCCATTTCCTTCCTTCCTTCCTTTCTTCCTTCCTTCCTTCCTTCCTTCCTTCCAATTTCCTTCCTTCCTTCCATTTTCTTCCTTCCGTCCTTCCTTCCTTCCTTCCTTCCTTACTTTCCTTCCTACATTTCCTTCCTTACATTTCCTTCCTTCCTTACATATTCTTCCTTCCTTCTTCACCTTTCCTTCCTTCTTCACCTTCCTTCCTTCCTTCCTTCCTTCTTCCTTCCTTCCTTCCTTCCTTCCTTCCTTCCTTCCTTCCTTCCTTCCTTCCTTCCTTCCTTCCTTCCTTCCTTCCTTCCTTCCTTCCTTCCTTCTTCACCTTTCCTTCCTTACTTCCAATTTACCTCCTTACTTCCTTACATTTCCTTCCTTCCTTCCTTCCTCCCTTCCAGTTCCTTCCTTCCTTCCTTCCTTCCTTCCTTCCTTCCTTCCTTCCTTCCTTGCTTCCTTCCTTCCTTCCTTCCTTCCTTCCTTCCTTCCTTCCTTCCTTCCTTTTCCATCGTTCCTTCCTTCCTTACATTTCATTCCTTCCATTTCCTTCCTTCCTTCCTTCCATTTCCTTCCTTCCTTCCATTCCTTCCTTCCGTCCTTCCTTCCTTCCTTCTTCACTTTTCATTCCTTCCTTCCTTCCATTTCCTTACTTCCTTACTCTCTTACATTTTTTTCCTTCCTTCCTTCCTTCCTTCCTTCCTTCCTTCCTTCCTTCCTTCCTTCCTTCCTTCCTTCCTTCCTTCCTTCCTTCCTTCCTTCCTTCCTCCTTCCTTCCTTCCTTCCTTCCTCTTCCTTCCTTCCTTCCTTCCTTCCTTCCATTTCCTTCCTTCCATTTCCTTCCTTCCTTATAATTTCCTTCCTTCCTTCCTTCCTTCCTTCCTTTCTTTCCTTCCTTCCTTCTTTCCTTCCTTCTGCACCTTTTCTACCTTACTTCCATTTCCTTCCTTACTTCCTTACATTTTCTACCTTCCTTCCTTCCTTCCTTCCTTCCTTCCTTCCTTCCTTCCTTCCTTCCTTCCCTTTCCTTCCTTCCTTCCTTCCTTCCTTCCTTCCTTCCTTCCTTCCTTCCTTCCTTCCTTCCTTCCTTCCTTCCTTCCTTCCTTCCTTCCTTCCTTCCTTCCTTCCTTCCTTCCTTCCTTCCTTCCTTCCTTCCTTCCTTCCATTTCCTTCCTTCCTTCCTTCCTTCCTTCCTTCCTTCCATTTCCTTCCTTCCTTCCTTTCTTCCTTCCTTCCTTCCTTCCTTCCAATTTCCTTCCTTCCTTCCATTTTCTTCCTTCCGTCCTTCCTTCCTTCCTTCCTTCCTTACATTTCCTTCCTTACATTTCCTTCCTTACATTTCCTTCCTTCCTTACATATTCTTCCTTCCTTCTTCACCTTTCCTTCCTTCTTCACCTTTCCTTCCTTCCTTCCTTCCTTCCTTCCTTCCTTCCTTCCTTCCTTCCTTCCTTCCTTCCTTCCTTCCTTCCTTCCTTCCTTCCTTCCTTCCTTCCTTCCTTCCTTCCTTCCTTCCTTCCTTCCTTCCTTCCTTCCTTTTCCTTCGATCCTTCCTTCCTTACATTTCATTCCTTCCATTTCCTTCCTTCCTTCCTTCCATTTCCTTCCTTCCTTCCTTCCTTCCTTCCTTCCAATTTCCTTCCTTCCTTCCATTTCCTTCCTTCCGTCCTTCCTTCCTTCCTTCTTCACTTTTCATTCCTTCCTTCCTTCCATTTCCTTACTTCCTTACTCTCTTACATTTTTTTCCTTCCTTCCTTCCTTCCTTCCTTCCTCTCCTTCCTTCCTTCCTTCCTTCCTTCCTTCCTTCCTTCCTTCCTTCCTTACATTTCCTTCCTTACATTTCCTTCCTTCCTTACATTTCCTTCCTTCCTTCCTTCCTTCCTTCTTCACCTTTCCTTCCTTCCATTTCCTTCCTTCTCTCCTTCCTTCCTTCCTTCCTTCCTTCCTTCCTTCCTTCCTTCCTTCCTTCCTTCCTTCCTTCCTTCCTTCCTTCCTTCCTTCCTTCCTTCCTTCCTTCCTTCCTTCCTTCCTTCCTTCCTTCCTTCCTTCCTTCCTTCCTTCCTTCCTTCCTTCCTTCCTTCCTTCCTTCCTTCCATTTCCTTCCGTTTCCTTCGGTTTCCTTCGTTCCTTCCTTCCTTACATTTCCTTCCTTCCTTCCTTCCTTCCTTTTCCTTCCTTCCTTCCTTCCTTCCTCTTCCTTCCTTCCTTCCTTCCTTCCTTCCTTCCTTCCTTCCTTCCTTCCTTCCTTCCTTCCTTCCTTCCTTCCTTCCTTACATTTCCTTCCTTACATTTCCTTCCTTCCTTACATTTCCTTCCTTCCTTCCTTCCTTCCTTCTTCACCTTTCCTTCCTTCCATTTCCTTCCTTCCTTCCTTCCTTCCTTCCTTCCTTCCTTCCTTCCTTCCTTCCTTCCTTCCTTCCTTCCTTCCTTCCTTCCTTCCTTCCTTCCTTCCTTCCTTCCTTCCTTCCTTCCTTCCATTTCCTTCCGTTTCCTTCGTTCCTTCCTTCCTTACATTTCCTTCCTTCCTTCCTTCCTTCCTTCCTTCCTTCCTTCCTTCCTTCCTTCCTTCCTTCCTTCCTTCCTTCCATTCCCTTGTTACATTTCCTTCCTTACATGTCCTTCCTTCCTTCCGTCCATTTCCTTCCATTTCCTTCCTTCCTTCCTTAAATTTCCTTCCTTCCTTCCTTCCTTCCTTCCTTCCTTCCTTCCTTCCTTCCTTCCTTCCTTCCTTCCTTCCTTCCTTCCTTCCTTCCTTCCTTCCTTCCTTCCTTCCTTCCTTCCTTCCTTCCTTCCTTCCTTTTCCTTCCTTTTCCTTCCTTCCTTCCTTCCTTCCTTCCTTCCATTTCCTTCCTTCCTTTCTTCCTTCCTTACTTCCTTCCTTCCTTTTTCCTTCCTTCCTTCCATTTTCTTCCTTCCGTCCTTCCTTCCTGCCTTCCTTCCTTACATTTCCTTCCTTACATTTCCTTCCTTACATTTCCTTCCTTCCTTACATATTCTTCCTTCCTTCTTCACCTTTCCTTCCTTCTTCACCTTTCCTTCCTTCCTTCCTTCCTTCCTTCCTTCCTTCCTTCCTTCCTTCCTTCCTTCCTTCCTTCCTTCCTTCCTTCCTTCCTTCCTTCCTTCCTTCCTTCCTTCCTTCCTTCCTTCCTTCCTTCCTTCCTTCTTCACCTTTCCTTCCTTACTTCCATTTACTTCCTTACTTCCTTACATTTCCTTCCTTCCTTCCTCCCTTCCAGTTCCTTCCTTCCTTCGTTCCTTCCTTCCTTCCTTCCTTCCTTCCTTCCTTCCTTCCTTCCTTCCTTTTCCTTCGTTCCTTCCTTCCTTACATTTCATTCCTTCCATTTCCTTCCTTCCTTTCTTCCATTTCCTTCCTTCCTTCCTTCCTTCCTTCCAATTTCCTTCCTTCCTTCCATTTCCTTCCTTCCGTCCTTCCTTCCTTCCTTCTTCACTTTTCATTCCTTCCTTCCTTCCATTTCCTTACTTCCTTACTCTCTTACATTTTTTTCCTTCCTTCCTTCCTTCCTTCCTTCCTTCCTTCCTTCCTTCCTTCCTTCCTTCCTTCCTTCCTTCCTTCCTTCCTTCCTTCCTTCCTTCCTTCCTTCCTTCCTTCCTTCCTTCCTTCCTTCCTTCCATTTCCTTCCTTACATTTCCTTCCTTCCTTCCATTTCCTTCCTTCCTTCCTTCCTTCCTTCTTCACCTTTCCTTCCTTCCATTTCCTTCCTTCCTTCCTTCCTTCCTTCCTTCCTTCCTTCCTTCCTTCCTTCCTTCCTTCCTTCCTTCCTTCCTTCCTTCCTTCCTTCCTTCCTTCCTTCCTTCCTTCCTTCCTTCCTTCCTTCCATTTCCTTCCGTTTCCTTCGTTCCTTCCTTCCTTACATTTCCTTCCTTCCTTCCTTCCTTCCTTCCTTCCTTCCTTCCTTCCTTCCTTCCTTCCTTCCTTCCTTCCTTCCTTCCTTCCTTCCTTCCTTCCTTCCTTCCTTCCTTCCTTCCTTCCATTCCCTTGTTACATTTCCTTCCTTACATGTCCTTCCTTCCTTCCGTCCATTTCCTTCCATTTCCTTCCTTCCTTCCTTAAATTTCCTTCCTTCCTTCCTTCCTTCCTTCCTTCCTTCCTTCCTTCCTTCCTTCCTTCCTTCCTTCCTTCCTTCCTTCCTTCCTTCCTTCCTTCCTTCCTTCCTTCCTTCCTTCCTTCCTTCCTTCCTTCCTTCCTTCCTTCCTTCCTTCCTTCCTTCCTTCCTTCCTTCCTTCCTTCCTTTTCCTTCCTTTTCCTTCCTTCCTTCCTTCCTTCCTTCCTTCCATTTCCTTCCTTCCTTCCTTTCTTCCTTCCTTCCTTCCTTCCAATTTCCTTCCTTCCTTCCATTTTCTTCCTTCCGTCCTTCCTTCCTTCCTTCCTTACATTTCCTTCCTTACATTTCCTTCCTTACATTTCTTTCCTTCCTTACATATTCTTCCTTCCTTCTTCACCTTTCCTTCCATCTTCACCTTTCCTTCCTTCCTTCCTTCCTTCCTTCCTTCCTTCCTTCCTTCCTTCCTTCCTTCCTTCCTTCCTTCCTTCCTTCCTTCCTTCCTTCCTTCCTTCCTTCCTTCCTTCCTTCCTTCCTTCCTTCCTTCCTTCCTTCCTTCCTTCCTTCCTTCCTTCTTCACCTTTCCTTCCTTACTTCCATTTCCTTCCTTACTTCCTTATATTTCCTTCCTTCCTTCCTCCCTTCCAGTTCCTTCCTTCCTTCCTTCCTTCCTTCCTTCCTTCCTTCCTTCCTTCCTTCCTTCCTTCCTTCCTTCCTTCCTTCCTTCCTTCCTTCCTTCCTTCCTTCCTTCCTTCCTTCCTTCCTTCCTTCCCTTTCCTTCCTTTTCCTTCGTTCCTTCCTTCCTTCCATTTCCTTCCTTCCTTCCTTCCTTCCTTCCTTCCTTCCTTCCTTCCTTCCTTCCTTCCTTCCTTCCTTCCTTCCTTCCTTCCTTCCATTTCCTTCCTTACATTTCCTTCCTTCCTTCCTTCCTTCCTTCCTTCCTTCCTTCCTTCCTTCCTTCCTTCCTTCCTTCCTTCCTTCCTTCCTTCCTTCCTTCCTTCCTTCCTTCCTTCCTTCCATTTACTTCCGTTTCCTTCGTTCCTTCCTTCCTTACATTTCCTTCCTTCCTTCCTTCCTTCCTTCCTTCCTTCCTTCCTTCCTTCCTTCCTTCCTTCCTTCCTTCCTTCCTTCCTTCCTTCCTTCCTTCCTTCCTTCCTTCCTTCCTTCCTTCCTTCCTTCCATTCCCTTGTTACATTTCCTTCCTTACATGTCCTTCCTTCCTTCCGTCCATTTCCTTCCATTTCCTTCCTTCCTTCCTTAAATTTCCTTCCTTCCTTCCTTCCTTCCTTCCTTCCTTCCTTCCTTCCTTCCTTCCTTCCTTCCTTCCTTCCTTCCTTCCTTCCTTCCTTCCTTCCTTCCTTCCTTCCTTCCTTCCTTCCTTCCTTCCTTCCTTCTTCACCTTTCCTTCCTTACTTCCATTTACTTCCTTACTTCCTTACATTTCCTTCCTTCCTTCCTTCCTCCCTTCCAGTTCCTTCCTTCGTTCCTTCCTTCCTTCCTTCCTTCCTTCCTTCCTTCCTTCCTTCCTTCCTTCCTTCCTTTTCCTTCGTTCCTTCCTTCCTCTTTTCCTTCGTTCCTTCCTTCCTTACATTTCATTCCTTCCATTTCCTTCCTTCCTTCCTTCCATTTCCTTCCTTCCTTCCTTCCTTCCTTCCAATTTCCTTCCTTCCTTCCATTTCCTTCCTTCCGTCCTTCCTTCCTTCCTTCTTCACTTTTCATTCCTTCCTTCCTTCCATTTCCTTACTTCCTTACTCTCTTACATTTTTTCCTTCCTTCCTTCCTTCCTTCCTTCCTTCCTTCCTTCCTTCCTTCCTTCCTTCCTTCCTTCCTTCCTTCCTTCCTTCCTTCCTTCCTTCCTTCCTTCCTTCCTTCCTTCCTTCCTTCCTTCCATTTCCTTCCTTACATTTCCTTCCTTCCTTCCATTTCCTTCCTTCCTTCCTTCCTTCCTTCTTCACCTTTCCTTCCTTCCATTTCCTTCCTTCCTTCCTTCCTTCCTTCCTTCCTTCCTTCCTTCCTTCCTTCCTTCCTTCCTTCCTTCCTTCCTTCCTTCCTTCCTTCCTTCCTTCCTTCCTTCCTTCCTTCCTTCCATTTCCTTCCGTTTCCTTCGTTCCTTCCTTCCTTACATTTCCTTCCTTCCTTCCTTCCTTCCTTCCTTCCTTCCTTCCTTCCTTCCTTCCTTCCTTCCTTCCTTCCTTCCTTCCTTCCTTCCTTCCTTCCTTCCTTCCTTCCTTCCTTCCATTCCCTTGTTACATTTCCTTCCTTACATGTCCTTCCTTCCTTCCGTCCATTTCCTTCCATTTCCTTCCTTCCTTCCTTAAATTTCCTTCCTTCCTTCCTTCCTTCCTTCCTTCCTTCCTTCCTTCCTTCCTTCCTTCCTTCCTTCCTTCCTTCCTTCCTTCCTTCCTTCCTTCCTTCCTTCCTTCCTTCCTTCCTTCCTTCCTTCCTTCCTTCCTTCCTTTTCCTTCCTTTTCCTTCCTTCCTTCCTTCCTTCCTTCCTTCCATTTCCTTCCTTCCTTCCTTTCTTCCTTCCTTCCTTCCTTCCAATTTCCTTCCTTCCTTCCATTTTCTTCCTTCCGTCCTTCCTTCCTTCCTTCCTTACATTTCCTTCCTTACATTTCCTTCCTTACATTTCTTTCCTTCCTTACATATTCTTCCTTCCTTCTTCACCTTTCCTTCCATCTTCACCTTTCCTTCCTTCCTTCCTTCCTTCCTTCCTTCCTTCCTTCCTCCTTCCTTCCTTCCTTCCTTCCTTCCTTCCTTCCTTCCTTCCTTCCTTCCTTCCTTCCTTCCTTCCTTCCTTCCTTCCTTCCTTCCTTCCTTCCTTCCTTCCTTCCTTCCTTCCTTCTTCACCTTTCCTTCCTTACTTCCATTTCCTTCCTTACTTCCTTATATTTCCTTCCTTCCTTCCTCCCTTCCAGTTCCTTCCTTCCTTCCTTCCTTCCTTCCTTCCTTCCTTCCTTCCTTCCTTCCTTCCTTCCTTCCTTCCTTCCTTCCTTCCTTCCTTCCTTCCTTCCTTCCTTCCTTCCTTCCTTCCCTTTCCTTCCTTTTCCTTCGTTCCTTCCTTCCTTCCATTTCCTTCCTTCCTTCCTTCCTTCCTTCCTTCCTTCCTTCCTTCCTTCCTTCCTTCCTTCCTTCCTTCCTTCCTTCCTTCCTTCCTTCCATTTCCTTCCTTACATTTCCTTCCTTCCTTCCTTCCTTCCTTCCTTCCTTCCTTCCTTCCTTCCTTCCTTCCTTCCTTCCTTCCTTCCTTCCTTCCTTCCATTTACTTCCGTTTCCTTCGTTCCTTCCTTCCTTACATTTCCTTCCTTCCTTCCTTCCTTCCTTCCTTCCTTCCTTCCTTCCTTCCTTCCTTCCTTCCTTCCTTCCTTCCTTCCTTCCTTCCTTCCTTCCTTCCTTCCTTCCTTCCTTCCATTCCCTTGTTACATTTCCTTCCTTACATGTCCTTCCTTCCTTCCGTCCATTTCCTTCCATTTCCTTCCTTCCTTCCTTAAATTTCCTTCCTTCCTTCCTTCCTTCCTTCCTTCCTTCCTTCCTTCCTTCCTTCCTTCCTTCCTTCCTTCCTTCCTTCCTTCCTTCCTTCCTTCCTTCCTTCCTTCCTTCCTTCCTTCCTTCCTTCCTTCCTTCCTTCCTTCCTTCCTTCCTTCCTTCCTTCCTTCCTTCCTTCTCCTTCCTTCCTTCCTTCCTTCCTTCCTTCCATTTCCTTCCTTCCTTCCTTTCTTCCTTCCTTCCTTCCTTCCTTCCTTCCTTCCAATTTCCTTCCTTCCTTCCATTTTCTTCCTTCCGTCCTTCCTTCCTTCCTTCCTTCCTTACATTTCCTTCCTTACATTTCCTTCCTTACATTTCCATCCTTCCTTACATATTCTTCCTTCCTTCTTCACCTTTCCTTCCTTCTTCACCTTTCCTTCCTTCCTTCCTTCCTTCCTTCCTTCCTTCCTTCCTTCCTTCCTTCCTTCCTTCCTTCCTTCCTTACATTTCCTTCCTTACATTTCCTTCCTTCCTTACATTTCCTTCCTTCCTTCCTTCCTTCCTTCTTCACCTTTCCTTCATTCCATTTCCTTCCTTCTCTCCTTCCTTCCTTCCTTCCTTCCTTCCTTCCTTCCTTCCTTCCTTCCTTCCTTCCTTCCTTCCTTCCTTCCTTCCTTCCTTCCTTCCTTCCTTCCTTCCTTCCTTCCATTTCCTTCCGTTTCCTTCGGTTTCCTTCGTTCCTTCCTTCCTTACATTTCCTTCCTTCCTTCCTTCCTTCCTTCCTTCCTTCCTTCCTTCCTTCCTTCCTTCCTTCCTTCCTTCCTTCCTTCCTTCCTTCCTTCCTTCCTTCCTTCCTTCCTTCCTTCCTTCCTTACATTTCCTTCCTTACATTTCCTTCCTTCCTTACATTTCCTTCCTTCCTTCCTTCCTTCCTTCTTCACCTTTCCTTCCTTCCATTTCCTTCCTTCCTTCCTTCCTTCCTTCCTTCCTTCCTTCCTTCCTTCCTTCCTTCCTTCCTTCCTTCCTTCCTTCCTTCCTTCCTTCCTTCCTTCCTTCCTTCCTTCCTTCCATTTCCTTCCGTTTCCTTCGTTCCTTCCTTCCTTACATTTCCTTCCCTTCCTTCCTTCCTTCCTTCCTTCCTTCCTTCCTTCCTTCCTTCCTTCCTTCCTTCCTTCCTTCCTTCCTTCCTTCCTTCCTTCCATTCCCTTGTTACATTTCCTTCCTTACATGTCCTTCCTTCCTTCCGTCCATTTCCTTCCATTTCCTTCCTTCCTTCCTTAAATTTCCTTCCTTCCTTCCTTCCTTCCTTCCTTCCTTCCTTCCTTCCTTCCTTCCTTCCTTCCTTCCTTCCTTCCTTCCTTCCTTCCTTCCTTCCTTCCTTCCTTCCTTCCTTCCTTCCTTCCTTCCTTCCTTCCTTCCTTTTCCTTCCTTTTCCTTCCTTCCTTCCTTCCTTCCTTCCTTCCATTTCCTTCCTTCCTTTCTTCCTTCCTTACTTCCTTCCTTCCTTTTTCCTTCCTTCCTTCCATTTTCTTCCTTCCGTCCTTCCTTCCTGCCTTCCTTCCTTACATTTCCTTCCTTACATTTCCTTCCTTACATTTCCTTCCTTCCTTACATATTCTTCCTTCCTTCTTCACCTTTCCTTCCTTCTTCACCTTTCCTTCCTTCCTTCCTTCCTTCCTTCCTTCCTTCCTTCCTTCCTTCCTTCCTTCCTTCCTTCCTTCCTTCCTTCCTTCCTTCCTTCCTTCCTTCCTTCCTTCCTTCCTTCCTTCCTTCCTTCCTTCTTCACCTTTCCTTCCTTACTTCCATTTACTTCCTTACTTCCTTACATTTCCTTCCTTCCTTCCTTCCTCCCTTCCAGTTCCTTCCTTCCTTCCTTCCTTCCTTCCTTCCTTCCTTCCTTCCTTCCTTCCTTCCTTCCTTCCTTCCTTCCTTCCTTCCTTCCTTCCTTCCTTCCTTCCTTCCTTCCTTCCTTCCTTCCTTTTCCTTCGTTCCTTCCTTCCTTACATTTCATTCCTTCCATTTCCTTCCTTCCTTCCTTCCATTTCCTTCCTTCCTTCCTTCCTTCCTTCCAATTTCCTTCCTTCGTTCCATTTCCTTCCTTCCGTCCTTCCTTCCTTCCTTCTTCACTTTTCATTCCTTCCTTCCTTCCATTTCCTTACTTCCTTACTCTCTTACATTTTTTTCCTTCCTTCCTTCCTTCCTTCCTTCCTTCCTTCCTTCCTTCCTTCCTTCCTTCCTTCCTTCCTGCCTTCCTTCCTTCCTTCCTTCCTTCCTTCCTTCCTTCCTTCCCTTCCTTCCTTCCTTCCTTCCATTTCCTTCCTTACATTTCCTTCCTTCCTTCCATTCCTTCCTTCCTTCCTTCCTTCCTTCTTCACCTTTCCAACCTTCCATTACCTTCCTTCCTTCCTTCCTTCTCCTTCCTTCCTTCCTTCCATCCTGCCTTCCTTCCTTCCTTCCTTCCTTCCTTTCCTTCCTTCCTTCTTCCATTCCTTCCGTTTCCCTTCCGTTCCTTCCTTCCTTACATTCCTTCCCTTCCTTCCTTCCTTCTTCCTCCTTCCTTCCTTCCTTCCTTCCCTTCCTTCCTTCCTTCCTTCCTTCCTCTTCCTTCCTTCATTCCTTGTTACATTCCTTCCTAACATGTCCTCCTTCCTTCCGTCCATTTCCTTCCATTTCCTTCCTTCCTTCCTTAATTCCTTCCTTCCTTCCTTCCTTCCTTCCTTCCTTCCTTCCTTCCTTCCTTCCTTCCTCCTTCTTCCTTCCTCCTTCCTTCCTTCCTTCCTTCCTTCCTTCCTTCCTTCCTTCCTCCTTCCATCCTTCCTTACTTCCTTTCCTTCCTTTCCTTCCTTCCTTCCTTCCTTCCTTCCTTCCTTCCATTTCCTTCCTTCCTTCCTTTCTTCCTTCCTTCCTTCCTTCCAATTTCCTTCCTTCCTTCCATTTTCTTCCTTCCGTCCTTCCTTCCTTCCTTCCTTACATTTCCTTCCTTACATTTCCTTCCTTACATTTCTTTCCTTCCTTACATATTCTTCCTTCCTTCTTCACCTTTCCTTCCATCTTCACCTTCTTCCTTCCTTCCTTCCTTCCTTCCTTCTTCCTTCCTTCCTTCTTCCTTCCTTCCTTCCTTCCTTCCTTCCTTCCATCCTTCCTTCCTTCCTTCCTTCCTTCCTTCCTTCCTCCTTCCTTCCTTCCTTCCTTCTTCACCTTTCCTTCCTTACTTCCATTTCCTTCCTTACTTCCTTATATTTCCTTCCTTCCTTCCTCCCTTCCAGTTCCTTCCTTCCTTCCTTCCTTCCTTCCTTCCTTCCTTCCTTCCTTCCTTCCTTCCTTCTTCCTTCCTTCCTTCCTTCCTTCCTTCCTTCCTTCCTTCCTTCCTTCCTTCCCTTTCCTTCCTTTTCCTTCGTTCCTTCCTTCCTTCCATTTCCTTCCTTCCTTCCTTCCTTCCTTCCTTCCTTCCTTCCTTCCTTCCTTCCTTCCTTCCTTCCTTCCTTCCTTCCTTCCTTCCTTCCTTCCTTCCTTCCTTCCTTCCATTTCCTTCCTTACATTTCCTTCCTTCCTTCTTCCTTCCTTCCTTCCTTCCTTCCTTCCTTCCTTCCTTCCTTCCTTCCTTCCTCCTTCCTTCCTTCCTTCCTTCCTTCCTTCCTTCCTTCCATTACTTCCGTTTCCTTCGTTCCTTCCTTCCTACATTTCCTTCCTTCCTTCCTTCCTTCCTTCCTTCCTTCCTTCCTTCCTTCCTTCCTACCTTCCATCCTTCCTTCCTTCCTTCCTTCCTTCCTTCCTTCCTTCCTTCCATTCCCTTGTTACATTTCCTTCCTTACATGTCCTTCCTTCCTTCCGTCCATTTCCTTCCATTTCCTTCCTTCCTTCCTTAAATTTCCTTCCTTCCTTCCTTCCTTCCTTCCTTCCTTCCTTCCTTCCTTCCTTCCTTCCTTCCTTCCTTCCTTCCTTCCTTCCTTCCTTCCTTCCTTCCTTCCTTCCTTCCTTCCTTCCTTCCTTCCTTCCTTCCCTTCCTTCTCCTTCCTTCCTTCCTTCCTTCCTTCCTTCCATTTCCTTCCTTCCTTCCTTTCTTCCTTCCTTCCTTCCTTCCTTCCTTCCAATTTCCTTCCTTCCTTCCATTTTCTTCCTTCCGTCCTTCCTTCCTTCCTTCCTTCCTTACATTTCCTTCCTTACATTTCCTTCCTTACATTTCCATCCTTCCTTACATATTCTTCCTTCCTTCTTCACCTTTCCTTCCTTCTTCACCTTTCCTTCCTTCCTTCCTTCCTTCCTTCCTTCCTTCCATTTCCTTCCTTCCTTCCTTTCTTCCTTCCTTCCTTCCTTCCAATTTCCTTCCTTCCTTCCATTTTCTTCCTTCCGTCCTTCCTTCCTTCCTTCCTTACATTTCCTTCCTTACATTTCCTTCCTTACATTTCTTTCCTTCCTTACATATTCTTCCTTCCTTCTTCACCTTTCCTTCCATCTTCACCTTTCCTTCCTTCCTTCCTTCCTTCCTTCCTTCCTTCCTTCCTTCCTTCCTTCCTTCCTTCCTTCCTTCCTTCCTTCCTTCCTTCCTTCCTTCCTTCCTTCCTTCCTTCCTTCCTTCCTTCCTTCTTCACCTTTCCTTCCTTACTTCCATTTCCTTCCTTACTTCCTTATATTTCCTTCCTTCCTTCCTCCCTTCCAGTTCCTTCCTTCCTTCCTTCCTTCCTTCCTTCCTTCCTTCCTTCCTTCCTTCCTTCCTTCCTTCCTTCCTTCCTTCCTTCCTTCCTTCCTTCCTTCCTTCCTTCCCTTTCCTTCCTTTTCCTTCGTTCCTTCCTTCCTTCCATTTCCTTCCTTCCTTCCTTCCTTCCTTCCTTCCTTCCTTCCTTCCTTCCTTCCTTCCTTCCTTCCTTCCTTCCTTCCTTCCTTCCTTCCTTCCTTCCTTCCATTTCCTTCCTTACATTTCCTTCCTTCCTTCCTTCCTTCCTTCCTTCCTTCCTTCCTTCCTTCCTTCCTTCCTTCCTTCCTTCCTTCCTTCCTTCCTTCCTTCCTTCCATTTACTTCCGTTTCCTTCGTTCCTTCCTTCCTTACATTTCCTTCCTTCCTTCCTTCCTTCCTTCCTTCCTTCCTTCCTTCCTTCCTTCCTTCCTTCCTTCCTTCCTTCCTTCCTTCCTTCCTTCCTTCCTTCCTTCCTTCCTTCCTTCCTTCCTTCCTTCCTTCCTTCCTTCCATTCCCTTGTTACATTTCCTTCCTTACATGTCCTTCCTTCCTTCCGTCCATTTCCTTCCATTTCCTTCCTTCCTTCCTTAAATTTCCTTCCTTCCTTCCTTCCTTCCTTCCTTCCTTCCTTCCTTCCTTCCTTCCTTCCTTCCTTCCTTCCTTCCTTCCTTCCTTCCTTCCTTCCTTCCTTCCTTCCTTCCTTCCTTCCTTCCTTCCTTCCTTCCTTCCTTCCTTCCTTCCTTCTCCTTCCTTCCTTCCTTCCTTCCTTCCTTCCATTTCCTTCCTTCCTTCCTTTCTTCCTTCCTTCCTTCCTTCCTTCCTTCCTTCCAATTTCCTTCCTTCCTTCCATTTTCTTCCTTCCGTCCTTCCTTCCTTCCTTCCTTCCTTACATTTCCTTCCTTACATTTCCTTCCTTACATTTCCATCCTTCCTTACATATTCTTCCTTCCTTCTTCACCTTTCCTTCCTTCTTCACCTTTCCTTCCTTCCTTCCTTCCTTCCTTCCTTCCTTCCTTCCTTCCTTCCTTCCTTCCTTCCTTCCTTCCTTCCTTACATTTCCTTCCTTACATTTCCTTCCTTCCTTACATTTCCTTCCTTCCTTCCTTCCTTCCTTCTTCACCTTTCCTTCATTCCATTTCCTTCCTTCTCTCCTTCCTTCCTTCCTTCCTTCCTTCCTTCCTTCCTTCCTTCCTTCCTTCCTTCCTTCCTTCCTTCCTTCCTTCCTTCCTTCCTTCCTTCCTTCCTTCCTTCCTTCCTTCCTTCCATTTCCTTCCGTTTCCTTCGGTTTCCTTCGTTCCTTCCTTCCTTACATTTCCTTCCTTCCTTCCTTCCTTCCTTCCTTCCTTCCTTCCTTCCTTCCTTCCTTCCTTCCTTCCTTCCTTCCTTCCTTCCTTCCTTCCTTCCTTCCTTCCTTCCTTCCTTCCTTCCTTACATTTCCTTCCTTACATTTCCTTCCTTCCTTACATTTCCTTCCTTCCTTCCTTCCTTCCTTCTTCACCTTTCCTTCCTTCCATTTCCTTCCTTCCTTCCTTCCTTCCTTCCTTCCTTCCTTCCTTCCTTCCTTCCTTCCTTCCTTCCTTCCTTCCTTCCTTCCTTCCTTCCTTCCTTCCTTCCATTTCCTTCCGTTTCCTTCGTTCCTTCCTTCCTTACATTTCCTTCCTTCCTTCCTTCCTTCCTTCCTTCCTTCCTTCCTTCCTTCCTTCCTTCCTTCCTTCCTTCCTTCCTTCCTTCCTTCCTTCCTTCCTTCCATTCCCTTGTTACATTTCCTTCCTTACATGTCCTTCCTTCCTTCCGTCCATTTCCTTCCATTTCCTTCCTTCCTTCCTTAAATTTCCTTCCTTCCTTCCTTCCTTCCTTCCTTCCTTCCTTCCTTCCTTCCTTCCTTCCTTCCTTCCTTCCTTCCTTCCTTCCTTCCTTCCTTCCTTCCTTCCTTCCTTCCTTCCTTCCTTCCTTCCTTCCTTCCTTCCTTTTCCTTCCTTTTCCTTCCTTCCTTCCTTCCTTCCTTCCTTCCATTTCCTTCCTTC
The DNA here is from genome assembly GCF_963921805.1 of Phalacrocorax carbo. Taxonomy (NCBI): domain Eukaryota; kingdom Metazoa; phylum Chordata; class Aves; order Suliformes; family Phalacrocoracidae; genus Phalacrocorax; species Phalacrocorax carbo. The sequence goes on along the minus strand of NW_026990340.1, from coordinate 19,565 downwards.
CTTTCTTCCTTCCTTACTTCCTTCCTTCCTTTTTCCTTCCTTCCTTCCATTTTCTTCCTTCCGTCCTTCCTTCCTGCCTTCCTTCCTTACATTTCCTTCCTTACATTTCCTTCCTTACATTTCCTTCCTTCCTTACATATTCTTCCTTCCTTCTTCACCTTTCCTTCCTTCTTCACCTTTCCTTCCTTCCTTCCTTCCTTCCTTCCTTCCTTCCTTCCTTCCTTCCTTCCTTCCTTCCTTCCTTCCTTCCTTCCTTCCTTCCTTCCTTCCTTCCTTCCTTCCTTCCTTCCTTCCTTCTTCACCTTTCCTTCCTTACTTCCATTTACTTCCTTACTTCCTTACATTTCCTTCCTTCCTTCCTTCCTCCCTTCCAGTTCCTTCCTTCCTTCCTTCCTTCCTTCCTTCCTTCCTTCCTTCCTTCCTTCCTTCCTTCCTTCCTTCCTTCCTTCCTTCCTTCCTTCCTTCCTTCCTTCCTTCCTTCCTTCCTTCCTTTTCCTTCGTTCCTTCCTTCCTTACATTTCATTCCTTCCATTTCCTTCCTTCCTTCCTTCCATTTCCTTCCTTCCTTCCTTCCTTCCTTCCAATTTCCTTCCTTCGTTCCATTTCCTTCCTTCCGTCCTTCCTTCCTTCCTTCTTCACTTTTCATTCCTTCCTTCCTTCCATTTCCTTACTTCCTTACTCTCTTACATTTTTTCCTTCCTTCCTTCCTTCCTTCCTTCCTTCCTTCCTTCCTTCCTTCCTTCCTTCCTTCCTTCCTTCCTTCCTTCCTTCCTTCCTTCCTTCCTTCCTTCCTTCCTTCCTTCCTTCCTTCCTTCCTTCCATTTCCTTCCTTACATTTCCTTCCTTCCTTCCATTTCCTTCCTTCCTTCCTTCCTTCCTTCTTCACCTTTCCTTCCTTCCATTTCCTTCCTTCCTTCCTTCCTTCCTTCCTTCCTTCCTTCCTTCCTTCCTTCCTTCCTTCCTTCCTTCCTTCCTTCCTTCCTTCCTTCCTTCCTTCCTTCCTTCCATTTCCTTCCGTTTCCTTCGTTCCTTCCTTCCTTACATTTCCTTCCTTCCTTCCTTCCTTCCTTCCTTCCTTCCTTCCTTCCTTCCTTCCTTCCTTCCTTCCTTCCTTCCTTCCTTCCTTCCTTCCTTCCTTCCTTCCATTCCCTTGTTACATTTCCTTCCTTACATGTCCTTCCTTCCTTCCGTCCATTTCCTTCCATTTCCTTCCTTCCTTCCTTAAATTTCCTTCCTTCCTTCCTTCCTTCCTTCCTTCCTTCCTTCCTTCCTTCCTTCCTTCCTTCCTTCCTTCCTTCCTTCCTTCCTTCCTTCCTTCCTTCCTTCCTTCCTTCCTTCCTTCCTTCCTTCCTTCCTTCCTTCCTTCCTTCCTTCCTTCCTTCCTTCCTTTTCCTTCCTTTTCCTTCCTTCCTTCCTTCCTTCCTTCCTTCCTTCCATTTCCTTCCTTCCTTCCTTTCTTCCTTCCTTCCTTCCTTCCAATTTCCTTCCTTCCTTCCATTTTCTTCCTTCCGTCCTTCCTTCCTTCCTTCCTTACATTTCCTTCCTTACATTTCCTTCCTTACATTTCTTTCCTTCCTTACATATTCTTCCTTCCTTCTTCACCTTTCCTTCCATCTTCACCTTTCCTTCCTTCCTTCCTTCCTTCCTTCCTTCCTTCCTTCCTTCCTTCCTTCCTTCCTTCCTTCCTTCCTTCCTTCCTTCCTTCCTTCCTTCCTTCCTTCCTTCCTTCCTTCCTTCCTTCCTTCCTTCCTTCCTTCTTCACCTTTCCTTCCTTACTTCCATTTCCTTCCTTACTTCCTTATATTTCCTTCCTTCCTTCCTCCCTTCCAGTTCCTTCCTTCCTTCCTTCCTTCCTTCCTTCCTTCCTTCCTTCCTTCCTTCCTTCCTTCCTTCCTTCCTTCCTTCCTTCCTTCCTTCCTTCCTTCCTTCCTTCCTTCCTTCCTTCCTTCCTTCCTTCCTTCCTTCCTTCCTTCCTTCCCTTTCCTTCCTTTTCCTTCGTTCCTTCCTTCCTTCCATTTCCTTCCTTCCTTCCTTCCTTCCTTCCTTCCTTCCTTCCTTCCTTCCTTCCTTCCTTCCTTCCTTCCTTCCTTCCTTCCTTCCTTCCTTCCATTTCCTTCCTTACATTTCCTTCCTTCCTTCCTTCCTTCCTTCCTTCCTTCCTTCCTTCCTTCCTTCCTTCCTTCCTTCCTTCCTTCCTTCCTTCCTTCCTTCCTTCCTTCCTTCCTTCCATTTACTTCCGTTTCCTTCGTTCCTTCCTTCCTTACATTTCCTTCCTTCCTTCCTTCCTTCCTTCCTTCCTTCCTTCCTTCCTTCCTTCCTTCCTTCCTTCCTTCCTTCCTTCCTTCCTTCCTTCCTTCCTTCCATTCCCTTGTTACATTTCCTTCCTTACATGTCCTTCCTTCCTTCCGTCCATTTCCTTCCATTTCCTTCCTTCCTTCCTTAAATTTCCTTCCTTCCTTCCTTCCTTCCTTCCTTCCTTCCTTCCTTCCTTCCTTCCTTCCTTCCTTCCTTCCTTCCTTCCTTCCTTCCTTCCTTCCTTCCTTCCTTCCTTCCTTCCTTCCTTCCTTCCTTCCTTCCTTCTCCTTCCTTCCTTCCTTCCTTCCTTCCTTCCATTCCTTCCTTCCTTCCTTTCTTCCTTCCTTCCTTCCTTCCTTCCTTCCAATTTCCTTCCTTCCTTCCATTTTCTTCCTTCCGTCCTTCCTTCCTTCCTTCCTTCCTTACATTTCCTTCCTTACATTTCCTTCCTTACATTTCCATCCTTCCTTACATATTCTTCCTTCCTTCTTCACCTTTCCTTCCTTCTTCACCTTTCCTTCCTTCCTTCCTTCCTTCCTTCCTTCCTTCCTTCCTTCCTTCCTTCCTTCCTTCCTTCCTTCCTTCCTTCCTTCCTTCCTTCCTTCCTTCCTTCCTTCCTTTTCCTTCGTTCCTTCCTTCCTTACATTTCATTCCTTCCATTTCCTTCCTTCCTTCCTTCCATTTCCTTCCTTCCTTCCATTTCCTTCCTTCCGTCCTTCCTTCCTTCCTTCTTCACTTTTCATTCCTTCCTTCCTTCCATTTCCTTACTTCCTTACTCTCTTACATTTTTTTCCTTCCTTCCTTCCTTCCTTCCTTCCTTCCTTCCTTCCTTCCTTCCTTCCTTCCTTCCTTCCTTCCTTCCTTCCTTCCTTCCTTCCTTCCTTCCTTCCTTCCTTCCTTCCTTCCTTCCTTCCATTTCCTTCCTTACATTTCCTTCCTTCCTTACATTTCCTTCCTTCCTTCCTTCCTTCCTTCTTCACCTTTCCTTCCTTCCATTTCCTTCCTTCCTTCCTTCCTTCCTTCCTTCCTTCCTTCCTTCCTTCCTTCCTTCCTTCCTTCCTTCCTTCCTTCCTTCCTTCCTTCCTTCCTTCCTTCCTTCCTTCCTTCCTTCCATTTCCTTCCGTTTCCTTCGTTCCTTCCTTCCTTACATTTCCTTCCTTCCTTCCTTCCTTCCTTCCTTCCTTCCTTCCTTCCTTCCTTCCTTCCTTCCTTCCTTCCTTCCTTCCTTCTTCCATTCCCTTGTTACATTTCCTTCCTTACATGTCCTTCCTTCCTTCCGTCCATTTCCTTCCATTTCCTTCCGTCCATTTCCTTCCATTTCCTTCCTTCCTTCCTTCCTTCCTTCCTTCCTTCCTTCCTTCCTTCCTTCCTTCCTTCCTTCCATTCCCTTGTTACATTTCCTTCCTTACATGTCCTTCCTTCCTTCCGTCCATTTCCTTCCATTTCCTTCCTTCCTTCCTTAAATTTCCTTCCTTCCTTCCTTCCTTCCTTCCTTCCTTCCTTCCTTCCTTCCTTCCTTCCTTCCTTCCTTCCTTCCTTCCTTCCTTCCTTCCTTCCCTTCCTTCCTTCCTTCCTTCCCTTTTCCTTCCTTTTCCTTCCTTCCTTCCTTCCTTCCTTCCTTCCATTTCCTTCCTTCCTTTCTTCCTTCCTTACTTCCTTCCTTCCTTTTTCCTTCCTTCCTTCCATTTTCTTCCCTTCCGTCCTTCCTTCCTGCCTTCCTTCCTTACATTTCCTTCCTTACATTTCCTTCCTTACATTTCCTTCCTTCCTTACATATTCTTCCTTCCTTCTTCACCTTTCCTTCCTTCTTCACCTTTCCTTCCTTCCTTCCTTCCTTCCTTCCTTCCTTCCTTCCTTCCTTCCTTCCTTCCTTCCTTCCTTCCTTCCTTCCTTCCTTCCTTCCTTCCTTCCTTCCTTCCTTCCTTCCTTCCTTCCTTCTTCACCTTTCCTTCTTACTTCCATTTACTTCCTTACTTCCTTACATTTCCTTCCTTCCTTCCTTCCTCCCTTCCAGTTCCTTCCTTCCTTCCTTCCTTCCTTCCTTCCTTCCTTCCTTCCTTCCTTCCTTCCTTCCTTCCTTCCTTCCTTCCTTCCTTCCTTCCTTCCTTCCTTCCTTCCTTCCTTCCTTCCTTTTCCTTCGTTCCTTCCTTCCTTACATTTCATTCCTTCCATTTCCTTCCTTCCTTCCTTCCATTTCCTTCCTTCCTTCCTTCCTTCCTTCCAATTTCCTTCCTTCGTTCCATTTCCTTCCTTCCGTCCTTCCTTCCTTCCTTCTTCACTTTTCATTCCTTCCTTCCTTCCATTTCCTTACTTCCTTACTCTCTTACATTTTTTTCCTTCCTTCCTTCCTTCCTTCCTTCCTTCCTTCCTTCCTTCCTTCCTTCCTTCCTTCCTTCCTTCCTTCCTTCCTTCCTTCCTTCCTTCCTTCCTTCCTTCCTTCCTTCCTTCCTTCCTTCCTTCCATTTCCTTCCTTACATTTCCTTCCTTCCTTCCATTTCCTTCCTTCCTTCCTTCCTTCCTTCTTCACCTTTCCTTCCTTCCATTTCCTTCCTTCCTTCCTTCCTTCCTTCCTTCCTTCCTTCCTTCCTTCCTTCCTTCCTTCCTTCCTTCCTTCCTTCCTTCCTTCCTTCCTTCCTTCCTTCCTTCCTTCCTTCCTTCCATTTCCTTCCGTTTCCTTCGTTCCTTCCTTCCTTACATTTCCTTCCTTCCTTCCTTCCTTCCTTCCTTCCTTCCTTCCTTCCTTCCTTCCTTCCTTCCTTCCTTCCTTCCTTCCTTCCTTCCATTCCCTTGTTACATTTCCTTCCTTACATGTCCTTCCTTCCTTCCGTCCATTTCCTTCCATTTCCTTCCTTCCTTCCTTAAATTTCCTTCCTTCCTTCCTTCCTTCCTTCCTTCCTTCCTTCCTTCCTTCCTTCCTTCCTTCCTTCCTTCCTTCCTTCCTTCCTTCCTTCCTTCCTTCCTTCCTTCCTTCCTTCCTTCCTTCCTTCCTTCCTTCCTTCCTTCCTTCCTTCCTTCCTTCCTTCCTTCCTTCCTTCCTTCCTTTTCCTTCCTTTTCCTTCCTTCCTTCCTTCCTTCCTTCCTTCCTTCCATTTCCTTCCTTCCTTCCTTTCTTCCTTCCTTCCTTCCTTCCAATTTCCTTCCTTCCTTCCATTTTCTTCCTTCCGTCCTTCCTTCCTTCCTTCCTTACATTTCCTTCCTTACATTTCCTTCCTTACATTTCTTTCCTTCCTTACATATTCTTCCTTCCTTCTTCACCTTTCCTTCCATCTTCACCTTTCCTTCCTTCCTTCCTTCCTTCCTTCCTTCCTTCCTTCCTTCCTTCCTTCCTTCCTTCCTTCCTTCCTTCCTTCCTTCCTTCCTTCCTTCCTTCCTTCCTTCCTTCCTTCCTTCCTTCCTTCCTTCCTTCCTTCTTCACCTTTCCTTCCTTACTTCCATTTCCTTCCTTACTTCCTTATATTTCCTTCCTTCCTTCCTCCTTCCAGTTCCTTCCTTCCTTCCTTCCTTCCTTCCTTCCTTCCTTCCTTCCTTCCTTCCTTCCTTCCTTCCTTCCTTCCTTCCTTCCTTCCTTCCTTCCTTCCTTCCTTCCTTCCTTCCTTCCTTCCTTCCTTCCTTCCTTCCTTCCTTCCTTCCTTCCTTCCTCCTTCCCTTTCCTTCCTTTTCCTTCGTTCCTTCCTTCCTTCCATTTCCTTCCTTCCTTCCTTCCTTCCTTCCTTCCTTCCTTCCTTCCTTCCTTCCTTCCTTCCTTCCTTCCTTCCTTCCTTCCATTTCCTTCCTTACATTTCCTTCCTTCCTTCCTTCCTTCCTTCCTTCCTTCCTTCCTTCCTTCCTCCTTCCTTCCTTCCTTCCTTCCTTCCTTCCTTCCTTCCTTCCTTCCTTCCTTCCTTCCTTCCTTCCTTCCATTACTTCCGTTTCCTTCGTTCCTTCCTTCCTTACATTTCCTTCCTTCCTTCCTTCCTTCCTTCCTTCCTTCCTTCCTTCCTTCCTTCCTTCCTTCCTTCCTTCCTTCCTTCCTTCCTTCCTTCCTTCCTTCCTTCCTTCCATTCCCTTGTTACATTTCCTTCCTTACATGTCCTTCCTTCCTTCCGTCCATTTCCTTCCATTCCTTCCTTCCTTCCTTAAATTTCCTTCCTTCCTTCCTTCCTTCCTTCCTTCCTTCCTTCCTTCCTTCCTTCCTTCCTTCCTTCCTTCCTTCCTTCCTTCCTTCCTTCCTTCCTTCCTTCCTTCCTTCCTTCCTTCCTTCCTTCCTTCTCCTTCCTTCCTTCCTTCCTTCCTTCCTTCCATTTCCTTCCTTCCTTCCTTTCTTCCTTCCTTCCTTCCTTCCTTCCTTCCAATTTCCTTCCTTCCTTCCATTTTCTTCCTTCCGTCCTTCCTTCCTTCCTTCCTTCCTTACATTTCCTTCCTTACATTTCCTTCCTTACATTTCCATCCTTCCTTACATATTCTTCCTTCCTTCTTCACCTTTCCTTCCTTCTTCACCTTTCCTTCTTCCTTCCTTCCTTCCTTCCTTCCTTCCTTCCTTCCTTCCTTCCTTCCTTCCTTCCTTCCTTCCTTCCTTCCTTCCTTCCTTCCTTCCTTCCTTCCTTCCTTTTCCTTCGTTCCTTCCTTCCTTACATTTCATTCCTTCCATTTCCTTCCTTCCTTCCTTCCATTTCCTTCCTTCCTTCCATTTCCTTCCTTCCGTCCTTCCTTCCTTCCTTCTTCACTTTTCATTCCTTCCTTCCTTCCATTTCCTTACTTCCTTACTCTCTTACATTTTTTTCCTTCCTTCCTTCCTTCCTTCCTTCCTTCCTTCCTTCCTTCCTTCCTTCCTTCCTTCCTTCCTTCCTTCCTTCCTTCCCTTCCTTCCTTCCTTCCTTCCTTCCTTCCTTCCTTCCTTCCATTTCCTTCCTTACATTTCCTTCCTTCCTTACATTTCCTTCCTTCCTTCCTTCCTTCCTTCTTCACCTTTCCTTCCTTCCATTTCCTTCCTTCCTTCCTTCCTTCCTTCCTTCCTTCCTTCCTTCCTTCCTTCCTTCCTTCCTTCCTTCCTTCCTTCCTTCCTTCCTTCCTTCCTTCCTTCCTTCCTTCCTTCCTTCCATTTCCTTCCGTTTCCTTCGTTCCTTCCTTCCTTACATTTCCTTCCTTCCTTCCTTCCTTCCTTCCTTCCTTCCTTCCTTCCTTCCTTCCTTCCTTCCTTCCTTCCTTCCTTCCTTCCATTCCCTTGTTACATTTCCTTCCTTACATGTCCTTCCTTCCTTCCGTCCATTTTCCTTCCATTTCCTTCCGTCCATTTCCTTCCATTTCCTTCCTTCCTTCCTTCCTTCCTTCCTTCCTTCCTTCCTTCCCTTCCTTCCTTCCTTCCTTCCTTCCTTCCTTCCTTCCTTCCTTCCTTCCTTCCTTCCTTCCTTCCTTCCTTCCTTCCTTCCTTCCTTTCCTTCCTTTTCCTTCCTTCCTTCCTTCCTTCCTTCCTTCCATTTCCTTCCTTCCTTTCTTCCTTCCTTCCTTCCTTCCTTCCAATTTCCTTCCTTCCTTCCATTTCTTCCTTCCGTCCTTCCTTCCTTCCTTCCTTCCTTACATTCCTTCTTACATTCCTTCCTTACATTTCCTTCCTTCCTTACATATTCTTCCTTCCTTCTTCACCTTTCCTTCCTTCTTCACCTTCCTTCCTTCCTTCCTTCCTTCCTTCCTTCCTTCCTTCCTTCCTTCCTTCCTTCCTTCCTTCCTTCCTTCCTTCCTTCCTTCCTTCCTTCCTTCCTTCCTTCCTTCCTTCCTTCCTTCCTTCCTTCCTTCTTCACCTTTCCTTCCTTACTTCCATTTACTTCCTTACTTCCTTACATTTCCTTCCTTCCTTCCTTCCTCCCTTCCAGTTCCTTCCTTCGTTCCTTCCTTCCTTCCTTCCTTCCTTCCTTCCTTCCTTCCTTCCTTCCTTCCTTCCTTCCTTCCTTCCTTCCTTCCTTCGTTCCTTCCTTCCTTCCTTCCTTCCTTCCTTCCTTCCTTCCTTCCTTCCTTCCTTCCTTCCTTCCTTCCTTCCTTCCTTCCTTCCTTTTCCTTCGTTCCTTCCTTCCTTACATTTCATTCCTTCCATTTCCTTCCTTCCTTCCTTCCATTTCCTTCCTTCCTTCCTTCCTTCCTTCCAATTTCCTTCCTTCCTTCCATTTCCTTCCTTCCGTCCTTCCTTCCTTCCTTCTTCACTTTTCATTCCTTCCTTCCTTCCATTTCCTTACTTCCTTACTCTCTTACATTTTTTTTCCTTCCTTCCTTCCTTCCTTCCTTCCTTCCTTCCTTCCTTCCTTCCTTCCTTCCTTCCTTCCTTCCTTCCTTCCTTCCTTCTCTTCCTTCCTTACATTTCCTTCCTTACATTTCCTTCCTTCCTTACATTTCCTTCCTTCCTTCCTTCCTTCCTTCTTCACCTTTCCTTCCTTCCATTTCCTTCCTTCCTTCCTTCCTTCCTTCCTTCCTTCCTTCCTTCCTTCCTTCCTTCCTTCCTTCCTTCCTTCCTTCCTTCCTTCCTTCCTTCCTTCCTTCCTTCCTTCCTTCCTTCCTTCCATTTCCTTCCGTTTCCTTCGTTCCTTCCTTCCTTACATTTCCTTCCTTCCTTCCTTCCTTCCTTCCTTCCTTCCTTCTTCCTTCCTTCCTTCCTTCCTTCCTTCCTTCCTTCCTTCCTTCCTTCCTTCCTTCCTTCCTTCCTTCCTTCCTTCCTTCCTTCCTTCCTTCCTTCCTTCCTTCCATTCCCTTGTTACATTTCCTTCCTTACATGTCCTTCCTTCCTTCCGTCCATTTCCTTCCATTTCCTTCCTTCCTTCCTTAAATTTCCTTCCTTCCTTCCTTCCTTCCTTCCTTCCTTCCTCCTTCCTTCCTTCCTTCCTTCCTTCCTTCCTTCCTTCCTTCCTTCCTTCCTTCCTTCCTTCCTTCCTTTTCCTTCCTTTTTCCTTCCTCCTTCCTTCCTTCCTTCCTTCCATTTCCTTCCTTCCTTCCTTTCTTGCTTCCTTCCTTCCTTCCAATTTCCTTCCTTCCTTCCATTTTCTTCCTTCCGTCCTTCCTTCCTTCCTTCCTTACATTTCCTTCCTTACATTTCCTTCCTTACATTTCTTTCCTTCCTTACATATTCTTCCTTCCTTCTTCACCTTTCCTTCCATCTTCACCTTTCCTTCCTTCCTTCCTTCCTTCCTTCCTTCCTTCCTTCCTTCCTTCCTTCCTTCCTTCCTTCCTTCCTTCCTTCCTTCCTTCCTTCCTTCCTTCCTTCCTTCCTTCCTTCCTTCCTTCCTTCTTCACCTTTCCTTCCTTACTTCCATTTCCTTCCTTACTTCCTTATATTTCCTTCCTTCCTTCCTCCCTTCCAGTTCCTTCCTTCCTTCCTTCCTTCCTTCCTTCCTTCCTTCCTTCCTTCCTTCCTTCCTTCCTTCCTTCCTTCCTTCCTTCCTTCCTTCCTTCCTTCCAATCTCCTTCCTTCCTTCCATTTCCTTCCTTCCTCCTTCCTTCCTTCCTTCTTCACTTTTCATTCCTTCCTTCCTTCCATTTCCTTACTTCCTCACTCTCTTACATTTTTTTCCTTCCTTCCTTCCTTCCTTCCTTCCTTCCTTCCTTCCTTCCTTCCTTCCTTCCCTTCCTTCCTTCCTTCCTTCCTTCCTTCCTTCCTTCCTTCCTTCCTTCCTTCCTTCCATTTCCTTCCTTACATTCCTTCCTTCCTTACATTTGTTCCTTCCTTCCTCCCTTCCTTCTTCACCTTTCCTTCCTTCCATTTCCTTCCTTCTGTCCTTCCTTCCTTCCTTCCTTCCTTCCATCCTTCCTTCCTTCCTTCCTTCCATTTACTTCCGTTTCCTTCGTTCCTTCCTTCCTTACATTTCCTTCCTTCCTTCCTTCCTTCCTTCCTTCCTTCCTTCCTTCCTTCCTTCCTTCCTTCCTTCCTTCCTTCCTTCCTTCCTTCCTTCCTTCCTTCCTTCCTTCCTTCCTTCCTTCCTTCCTTCCATTCCCTTGTTACATTTCCTTCCTTACATGTCCTTCCTTCCTTCCTTAAATTTCCTTCCATTTCCTTCCTTCCTTCCTTAAATTTCCTTCCTTCCTTCCTTCCTTCCTTCCTTCCTTCCTTCCTTCCTTCCTTCCTTCCTTCCTTCCTTCCTTCCTTCCTTCCCTTCCTTCCTTCCTTCCTTCCTTCCTTCCTTCCTTCCATTTCCTTTCTTCCTTCCTTCCTTCCTTCCTTCCTTCCAATTTCCTTCCTTCCTTCCATTTTCTTCCTTCCGTCCTTCCTTCATTCCTTCCTTCCTTACATTTCCTTCCTTACATTTCCTTCCTTACATTTCCTTCCTTCCTTACATATTCTTCCTTCCTTCCTTCCTTCCTTCCTTCCTTCCTTCCTTCCTTCCTTCCTTCCTTCCTTCCTTCCTTCCTTCCTTCCTTCCTTCCTTCCTTCCTTCCTTCCTTCCTTCCTTCCTTCCTTCCTTCCTTCCTTCCTTCCTTCCTTTTCCTTCGTTCCTTCCTTCCTTACATTTCATTCCTTCCATTTCCTTCCTTCCTTCCTTCCATTTCCTTCCTTCCTTCCTTCCTTCCTTCCAATTTCCTTCCTTCCTTCCATTTCCTTCCTTCCGTCCTTCCTTCCTTCCTTCTTCACTTTTCATTCCTTCCTTCCTTCCATTTCCTTACTTCCTTACTCTCTTACATTTTTTCCTTCCTTCCTTCCTTCCTTCCTTCCTTCCTTCCTTCCTTCCTTCCTTCCTTCCTTCCTTCCTTCCTTCCTTCCTTCCTTCCTTCCTTCATTCCTTCCTTCCTTCCTTCCTTCCTTCCTTCCTTCCTTCCTTCCTTCCTTCCTTACATTTCCTTCCTTACATTTCCTTCCTTCCTTACATTTCCTTCCTTCCTTCCTTCCTTCCTTCTTCACCTTTCCTTCCTTCCATTTCCTTCCTTCCTTCCTTCCTTCCTTCCTTCCTTCCTTCCTTCCTTCCTTCCTTCCTTCCTTCCTTCCTTCCTTCCTTCCTTCCTTCCTTCCTTCCTTCCATTTCCTTCCTTCCTTTTCCTTCCTTCCTTCCTTCCTTCCTTCCTTCCTTCCTTCCATTTCCTTCCTTCCTTCCTTTCTTGCTTCCTTCCTTCCTTCCAATTTCCTTCCTTCCTTCCATTTTCTTCCTTCCGTCCTTCCTTCCTTCCTTCCTTACATTTCCTTCCTTACATTTCCTTCCTTTCATTTCCTTCCTTCCTTACATATTCTTCCTTCCTTCTTCAACTTTCCTTCCTTCTTCACCTTTCCTTCCTTCCTTCCTTCCTTCCTTCCTTCCTTCCTTCCTTCCTTCCTTCCTTCCTTCCTTCCTTCCTTCCTTCCTTCCTTCCTTCCTGCCTTGCTGCCTTCCTGCCTTCCTGCCTTCCTGCCTTCCTGCCTTCCTGCCTTCCTTCCTTACATTTCCTTCCTTACATTTCCTTCCTTCCTTCCTTCCTTCCTCACCTTCCTTCCTTCCATTTCCTTCCTTCCTTCCTTCCTTCCTTCCTTCCTTCCTTCCTTCCTTCCTTCCTTCCTTCCTTCCTTCCTTCCTTCCTTCCTTCCTTCCTTCCTTCCTTCCTTCCATTTCCTTCTGTTTCCTTCGTTCCTTCCTTCCTTACATTTCCTTCCTTCCTTCCTTCCTTCCTTCCTTCCTTCCTTCCTTCCTTCCTTCCTTCCTTCCTTCCTTCCTTCCTTCCTTCCTTCCTTCCATTCCCTTGTTACATTTCCTTCCTTACATGTCCTTCTTCCTTCCGTCCATTTCCTTCCATTTCCTTCCTTCCTTCCTTAAATTTCCTTCCTTCCTTCCTTCCTTCCTTCCTTCCTTCCTTCCTTCCTTCCTTCCTTCCTTCCTTCCTTCCTTCCTTCCTTCCTTCCTTCCTTCCTTCCTTCCTTCCTTCCTTCCTTCCTTCCTTCCTTCCTTCCTTCCTTCCTTCCTTCCTTCCTTCCTTCCTTCCTTCCATTTCCTTCCTTCCATTTCCTTCCTTCCTTATAATTTCCTTCCTTCCTTCCTTCCTTTCTTTCCTTCCTTCCTTCTTTCCTTCCTTCTGCACCTTTTCTTCCTTACTTCCATTTCCTTCCTTACTTCCTTACATTTTCTACCTTCCTTCCTTCCTTCCTTCTTCCTTCTTCCTTCCTTCCTTCCTTCCTTCCTTCCTTCCTTCCTTCCTTCCCTTCCTTCCTTCCTTCCTTCCTTCCTTCCTTCCTTCCTTCCTTCCTTCCTTCCTTCCATTTCCTTCCTTCCTTCCTTCCTTCCTTCCTTCCTTCCATTTCCTTCCTTCCTTCCTTTCTTCCTTCCTTCCTTCCTTCCAATTCCTTCCTTCCTTCCATTTTCTTCCTTCCGTCCTTCCTTCCTTCCTTCCTTCCTTACATTTCCTTCCTTACATTTCCTTCCTTACATTTCCTTCCTTCCTTCCTTTCTTCCTTCCTTCCTTCCTTCCAATTCCTTCCTTCCTTCCTTCCTTCCTTCCTTCCTTCCTTCCTTCCTTCCTTCCTTCCTTCCTTCCTTCCTTCCTTCCTTCCTTCCATTTCCTTTCTTCCTTCCTTCCTTCCTTCCTTCCTTCCAATTTCCTTCCTTCCTTCCATTTTCTTCCTTCCGTCCTTCCTTCATTCCTTCCTTCCTTACATTTCCTTCCTTACATTTCCTTCCTTACATTCCTTCCTTCCTTACATATTCTTCCTTCCTTCCTTCCTTCCTTCCTTCCTTCCTTCCTTCCTTCCTTCCTTCCTTCCTTCCTTCCTTCCTTCCTTCCTTCCTTCCTTCCTTCCTTCCTTCCTTCCTTCCTTTTCCTTCGTTCCTTCCTTCCTTACATTTCATTCCTTCCATTTCCTTCCTTCCTTCCTTCCTTCCTTCCTTCCTTCCTTCCTTCCTTCCTTCCTTCCATTTCCTTCCTTCCTTCCCTCCATTTCCTTCCATTTCCTTCCTTCCTTCCTTCCATTTCCTTCCTTCCTTCCTTCCATTTCCTTCCTTCCTTCCTTCCTTCCTTCCTTCCGTCCTTCCTTCCTTCCGTCCTTCCTTCCTCCCTCCCTTCCTTCCTTCCACCCTTCCTCCCTTCCATCCGTCCTTCCTTCCGTCCTTCCTTCCATTTCCTTCCTTCCTTCCTTCCATTTCCTTCCTTCCTTCCTTCCATTTCCTTCCTTCCTTCCTTCCTTCCTTCCTTCCTTCCTTCCTTCCTTCCTTCCTTCCTTCCTTCCTTCCTTCCTTTCGTCCTTCCTTCCTTCCGTCCGTCCTTCCTCCCTCCCTTCCTTCCTTCCACCCTTCCTCCCTTCCATCCGTCCTTCCTTCCATCCTTCCTTACATTTCCTTCCTTCCTTCCTTCTATTTCCTTCCTTCCTTCCTTCCTTCCTTCCTTCCTTCCTTCCTTCCTTCCTTCCTTCCTTCCTTCCTTCCTTCCTTCCTTCCTTCCTTCCTTCCTTCCTTCCTTCCTTCCTTCCTTCCTTCCTTCCTTCTTCACCTTTCCTTCCTTACTTCCATTTCCTTCCTTACTTCCTTATATTTCCTTCCTTCCTTCCTCCCTTCCAGTTCCTTCCTTCCTTCCTTCCTTCCTTCCTTCCTTCCTTCCTTCCTTCCTTCCTTCCTTCCTTCCTTCCTTCCTTCCTTCCTTCCTTCCTTCCTTCCTTCCTTCCCTTTCCTTCCTTTTCCTTCGTTCCTTCCTTCCTTCCATTTCCTTCCTTCCTTCCTTCCTTCCTTCCTTCCTTCCTTCCTTCCTTCCTTCCTTCCTTCCTTCCTTCCATTTCCTTCCTTACATTTCCTTCCTTCCTTCCTTCCTTCCTTCCTTCCTTCTTCCTTCCTTCCTTCCTTCCTTCCTTCCTTCCTTCCTTCCTTCCTTCCTTCCTTCCTTCCTTCCTTCCTTCCTTCCTTCCTTCCTTCCTTCCTTCCATTTACTTCCGTTTCCTTCGTTCCTTCCTTCCTTACATTTCCTTCCTTCCTTCCTTCCTTCCTTCCTTCCTTCCTTCCTTCCTTCCTTCCTTCCTTCCTTCCTTCCTTCCTTCCTTCCTTCCTTCCTTCCTTCCTTCCTTCCTTCCTTCCATTCCCTTGTTACATTTCCTTCCTTACATGTCCTTCCTTCCTTCCGTCCATTTCCTTCCATTTCCTTCCTTCCTTCCTTAAATTTCCTTCCTTCCTTCCTTCCTTCCTTCCTTCCTTCCTTCCTTCCTTCCTTCCTTCCTTCCTTCCTTCCTTCCTTCCTTCCTTCCTTCCTTCCTTCCTTCCTTCCTTCCTTCCTTCCTTCCTTCCTTCCTTCCTTCCTTCCTTCTCCTTCCTTCCTTCCTTCCTTCCTTCCTTCCATTTCCTTCCTTCCTTCCTTTCTTCCTTCCTTCCTTCCTTCCTTCCAATTTCCTTCCTTCCTTCCATTTTCTTCCTTCCGTCCTTCCTTCCTTCCTTCCTTCCTTACATTTCCTTCCTTACATTTCCTTCCTTACATTTCCTTCCTTCCTTACATATTCTTCCTTCCTTCTTCACCTTTCCTTCCTTCTTCACCTTTCCTTCCTTCCTTCCTTCCTTCCTTCCTTCCTTCCTTCCTTCCTTCCTTCCTTCCTTCCTTCCTTCCTTCCTTCCTTCCTTCCTTCCTTCCTTCCTTCCTTCCTTCCTTCCTTCCTTCCTTCCTTCCTTCCTTCCTTCCTTCCTTCCTTCCTTCCTTCTTCACCTTTCCTTCCTTACTTCCATTTACCTCCTTACTTCCTTACATTTCCTTCCTTCCTTCCTTCCTCCCTTCCAGTTCCTTCCTTCCTTCCTTCCTTCCTTCCTTCCTTCCTTCCTTCCTTCCTTCCTTGCTTCCTTCCTTCCTTCCTTCCTTCCTTCCTTCCTTCCTTCCTTCCTTCCTTCCTTTTCCTTCGTTCCTTCCTTCCTTACATTTCATTCCTTCCATTTCCTTCCTTCCTTCCTTCCATTTCCTTCCTTCCTTCCATTTCCTTCCTTCCGTCCTTCCTTCCTTCCTTCTTCACTTTTCATTCCTTCCTTCCTTCCATTTCCTTACTTCCTTACTCTCTTACATTTTTTTCCTTCCTTCCTTCCTTCCTTCCTTCCTTCCTTCCTTCCTTCCTTCCTTCCTTCCTTCCTTCCTTCCTTCCTTCCTTCCTTCCTTCCTTCCTTCCTTCCTTCCTTCCTTCCTTCCTTCCTTCCTTCCTCCATTTCCTTCCTTCCATTTCCTTCCTTCCTTATAATTTCCTTCCTTCCTTTCTTCCTTCCTTCCTTTCTTTCCTTCCTTCCTTCTTTCCTTCCTTCTGCACCTTTTCTACCTTACTTCCATTTCCTTCCTTACTTCCTTACATTTCTACCTTCCTTCCTTCCTTCCTTCCTTCCTTCCTTCCTTCCTTCCTTCCTTCCTTCCCTTTCCTTCCTTCCTTCCTTCCTTCCTTCCTTCCTTCCTTCCTTCCTTCCTTCCTTCCTTCCTTCCTTCCTTCCTTCCTTCCTTCCTTCCTTCCTTCCTTCCTTCCTTCCTTCCTTCCTTCCTTCCTTCCATTTCCTTCCTTCCTTCCTTCCTTCCTTCCTTCCTTCCTTCCATTTCCTTCCTTCCTCCTTTCTTCCTTCCTTCCTTCCTTCCTTCCAATTTCCTTCCTTCCTTCCATTTTCTTCCTTCCGTCCTTCCTTCCTTCCTTCCTTCCTTACATTTCCTTCCTTACATTTCCTTCCTTACATTTCCTTCCTTCCTTACATATTCTTCCTTCCTTCTTCACCTTTCCTTCCTTCTTCACCTTTCCTTCCTTCCTTCCTTCCTTCCTTCCTTCCTTCCTTCCTTCCTTCCTTCCTTCCTTCCTTCCTTCCTTCCTTCCTTCCTTCCTTCCTTCCTTCCTTCCTTCCTTCCTTCCTTCCTTCCTTCCTTCCTTCCTTCCTTCCTTCCTTCCTTCCTTTTCCTTCGATCCTTCCTTCCTTACATTTCATTCCTTCCATTTCCTTCCTTCCTTCCTTCCATTTCCTTCCTTCCTTCCTTCCTTCCTTCCAATTTCCTTCCTTCCTTCCATTTCCTTCCTTCCGTCCTTCCTTCCTTCCTTCTTCACTTTTCATTCCTTCCTTCCTTCCATTTCCTTACTTCCTTACTCTCTTACATTTTTTCCTTCCTTCCTTCCTTCCTTCCTTCCTTCCTTCCTTCCTTCCTTCCTTCCTTCCTTCCTTCCTTCCTTCCTTCCTTCCTTCCATTTCCTTCCGTTTCCTTCGGTTTCCTTCGTTCCTTCCTTCCTTACATTTCCTTCCTTCCTTCCTTCCTTCCTTCCTTCCTTCCTTCCTTCCTTCCTTCCTTCCTTCCTTCCTTCCTTCCTTCCTTCCTTCCTTCCTTCCTTCCTTCCTTCCATTTCCTTCCTTACATTTCCTTCCTTCCTTACATTTCCTTCCTTCCTTCCTTCCTTCCTTCTTCACCTTTCCTTCCTTCCATTTCCTTCCTTCCTTCCTTCCTTCCTTCCTTCCCTTCCTTCCTTCCTTCCTTCCTTCCTTCCTTCCTTCCTTCCTTCCTTCCTTCCTTCCTTCCTTCCTTCCTTCCTTCCATTTCCTTCCGTTTCCTTCGTTCCTTCCTTCCTTACATTTCCTTCCTTCCTTCCTTCCTTCCTTCCTTCCTTCCTTCCTTCCTTCCTTCCTTCCTTCCTTCCTTCCATTCCCTTGTTACATTTCCTTCCTTACATGTCCTTCCTTCCTTCCGTCCATTTCCTTCCATTTCCTTCCTTCCTTCCTTAAATTTCCTTCCTTCCTTCCTTCCTTCCTTCCTTCCTTCCTTCCTTCCTTCCTTCCTTCCTTCCTTCCTTCCTTCCTTCCTTCCTTCCTTCCTTCCTTCCTTCCTTCCTTCCTTTTCCTTCCTTTTCCTTCCTTCCTTCCTTCCTTCCTTCCTTCCATTTCCTTCCTTCCTTTCTTCCTTCCTTACTTCCTTCCTTCCTTTTCCTTCCTTCCTTCCATTTTCTTCCTTCCGTCCTTCCTTCCTGCCTTCCTTCCTTACATTTCCTTCCTTACATTTCCTTCCTTACATTTCCTTCCTTCCTTACATATTCTTCCTTCCTTCTTCACCTTTCCTTCCTTCTTCACCTTTCCTTCCTTCCTTCCTTCCTTCCTTCCTTCCTTCCTTCCTTCCTTCCTTCCTTCCTTCCTTCCTTCCTTCCTTCCTTCCTTCCTTCCTTCCTTCCTTCCTTCCTTCCTTCCTTCCTTCCTTCTTCACCTTTCCTTCCTTACTTCCATTTACTTCCTTACTTCCTTACATTTCCTTCCTTCCTTCCTTCCTCCCTTCCAGTTCCTTCCTTCGTTCCTTCCTTCCTTCCTTCCTTCCTTCCTTCCTTCCTTCCTTCCTTCCTTTTCCTTCGTTCCTTCCTTCCTTACATTTCATTCCTTCCATTTCCTTCCTTCCTTCCTTCCATTTCCTTCCTTCCTTCCTTCCTTCCTTCCAATTTCCTTCCTTCCTTCCATTTCCTTCCTTCCGTCCTTCCTTCCTTCCTTCTTCACTTTCATTCCTTCCTTCCTTCCATTCCTTACTTCCTTACTCTCTTACATTTTTTTCCTTCCTTCCTTCCTTCCTTCCTTCCTTCCTTCCTTCCTTCCTTCCTTCCTTCCTTCCTTCCTTCCTTCCTTCCTTCCTTCCTTCCTTACATTTCCTTCCTTACATTTCCTTCCTTCCTTACATTTCCTTCCTTCCTTCCTTCCTTCCTTCTTCACCTTTCCTTCCTTCCATTTCCTTCCTTCTCTCCTTCCTTCCTTCCTTCCTTCCTTCCTTCCTTCCTTCCTTCCTTCCTTCCTTCCTTCCTTCCTTCCTTCCTTCCTTCCTTCCTTCCTTCCTTCCTTCCTTCCTTCCTTCCTTCCTTCCTTCCTTCCATTTCCTTCCGTTTCCTTCGGTTTCCTTCGTTCCTTCCTTCCTTACATTCCTTCCTTCCTTCCTTCCTTCCTTCCTTCCTTCCTTCCTTCCTTCCTTCCTTCCTTCCTTCCTTCCTTCCTTCCTTCCTTCCTTCCTTCCTTCCTTCCTTCCTTCCTTCCATTTCCTTCCTTACATTTCCTTCCTTCCTTACATTTCCTTCCTTCCTTCCTTCCTTCCTTCTTCACCTTTCCTTCCTTCCATTTCCTTCCTTCCTTCCTTCCTTCCTTCCTTCCTTCCTTCCTTCCTTCCTTCCTTCCTTCCTTCCTTCCTTCCTTCCTTCCTTCCTTCCTTCCTTCCTTCCTTCCTTCCATTTCCTTCCGTTTCCTTCGTTCCTTCCTTCCTTACATTTCCTTCCTTCCTTCCTTCCTTCCTTCCTTCCTTCCTTCCTTCCATTCCCTTGTTACATTTCCTTCCTTACATGTCCTTCCTTCCTTCCGTCCATTTCCTTCCATTTCCTTCCTTCCTTCCTTAAATTTCCTTCCTTCCTTCCTTCCTTCCTTCCTTCCTTCCTTCCTTCCTTCCTTCCTTCCTTCCTTCCTTCCTTCCTTCCTTCCTTCCTTCCTTCCTTCCTTCCTTCCTTTTCCTTCCTTTTCCTTCCTTCCTTCCTTCCTTCCTTCCTTCCATTTCCTTCCTTCCTTTCTTCCTTCCTTACTTCCTTCCTTCCTTTTTCCTTCCTTCCTTCCATTTTCTTCCTTCCGTCCTTCCTTCCTGCCTTCCTTCCTTACATTTCCTTCCTTACATTTCCTTCCTTACATTTCCTTCCTTCCTTACATATTCTTCCTTCCTTCTTCACCTTTCCTTCCTTCTTCACCTTTCCTTCCTTCCTTCCTTCCTTCCTTCCTTCCTTCCTTCCTTCCTTCCTTCCTTCCTTCCTTCCTTCCTTCCTTCCTTCCTTCCTTCCTTCCTTCCTTCCTTCCTTCCTTCCTTCCTTCCTTCTTCACCTTTCCTTCCTTACTTCCATTTACTTCCTTACTTCCTTACATTTCCTTCCTTCCTTCCTTCCTCCCTTCCAGTTCCTTCCTTCGTTCCTTCCTTCCTTCCTTCCTTCCTTCCTTCCTTCCTTCCTTCCTTCCTTCCTTTTCCTTCGTTCCTTCCTTCCTTACATTTCATTCCTTCCATTTCCTTCCTTCCTTCCTTCCATTTCCTTCCTTCCTTCCTTCCTTCCTTCCAATTTCCTTCCTTCCTTCCATTTCCTTCCTTCCGTCCTTCCTTCCTTCCTTCTTCACTTTTCATTCCTTCCTTCCTTCCATTTCCTTACTTCCTTACTCTCTTACATTTTTTTCCTTCCTTCCTTCCTTCCTTCCTTCCTTCCTTCCTTCCTTCCTTCCTTCCTTCCTTCCTTCCTTCCTTCCTTCCTTCCTTCCTTCCTTCCTTCCTTCCTTCCTTCCTTCCTTCCTTCCTTCCTTCCTTCCTTCCATTTCCTTCCTTACATTTCCTTCCTTCCTTCCATTTCCTTCCTTCCTTCCTTCCTTCCTTCTTCACCTTTCCTTCCTTCCATTTCCTTCCTT
>NW_026990339.1:0-70000 GCF_963921805.1 Phalacrocorax carbo | reverse complement strand
GGCGCCGGTCCGTTTTTTGCCGCGGCGGCCCTTTCCGGGGTGCCGGACCCGGTCCGTTTTTTGCCGCGGCGGCCCATTCCGGGGGTGCCGGAGCCGGTCCGTTTTTTGCCGCGGCGGCCCATTCCGGGGTGCCGCGCCGGTCCGTTTTTTGCCGCGGCGGCCCATTCCGGGGTGCCGGAGCCGGTCCGTTTTTTGCCGCGGCGGCCCATTCCGGGGTGCGGAGCCGGTCCGTTTTTTGACGCGGCGGCCCATTCCGGGGTGCCGGACCCGGTCCGTTTTTGCCGCGGCGGCCCATTCCGGGGTGCCGGACCCGGTCCGTTTTTGCCGCGGCGGCCCATTCCGGGGTGCCGGGGCCGGTCCGTTTTTTGCCGCGGCGGCCCATTCCGGGGTGCCGGAGCCGGTCCGTTTTTTGCCGCGGCGGCCCATTCCGGGGTGCCGGCTCCGGCCCGTTTTTTGACGCGGCGGCCCATTCCGGGGTGCCGGGGCCGGTCCGTTTTTTGCCGCGGCGGCCCATTCCGGGGTGCCGGACCCAGTCCGTTTTTTGCCGCGGCGGCCCATTCCGGGGTGCCGGCTCCGGTCCTTTTTTTGCCGCGGCGGCCCATTCCGGGGTGCCGGACCCGGTCCGTTTTTTGCCGCGGCGGCCCATTCCGGGGGGCCGGACCCGGTCCGTTTTTTTGCCGCGGCGGCCCATTCCGGGGTGCCGGAGCCGGTCCGTTTTTTGCCGCGGCGGCCCATTCCGGGGTGCCGGCTCCGGCCCGTTTTTTGACGCGGCGGCCCATTCCGGGGTGCCGGGGCCGGTCCGTTTTTTGCCGCGGCGGCCCATTCCGGGGTGCCGGCGCCGGTCCGTTTTTTGCCGCGGCGGCCCATTCCGGGGTGCCGGCGCCGGTCCGTTTTTTGCCGCGGCGGCCCATTCCGGTGGTGCCGGCGCCGGTCCGTTTTTTGCCGCGGCAGCCCATTCCGGGGTGCCGGACCCGGTCCGTTTTTTGACGCGGCGGCCCATTCCGGGGGCCGGGGCCGGTCCGTTTTTTGCCGCGGCGGCCCATTCCGGGGTGCCGGGGCCGGTCCGTTTTTTTGCCGCGGCGGCCCATTCCGGGGTGCCGGGGCCGGTCCGTTTTTTGCCGCGGCGGCCCATTCCGGGGTGCCGGACCCGGTCCGTTTTTTGCCGCGGCGGCCCATTCCGGGGTGCCGGCTCCGGCCCGTTTTTGACGCGGCGGCCCATTCCGGGGTGCCGGGGCCGGTCCGTTTTTTGCCGCGGCGGCCCATTCCGGGGTGCCGGAGCCGGTCCGTTTTTTGCCGCGGCGGCCCATTCCGGGGTGCCGGCGCCGGTCCGTTTTTTGCCGCGGCGGCCCATTCCGGGTGCCGGACCCGGTCCGTTTTTTGCCGCGGCGGCCCATTCCGGGGTGCCGGACCCGGTCCGTTTTTTGCTGCGGCGGCCCATTCCGGGGTGCCGGCGCCGGTCTGTTTTTTGCCGCGGCGGCCCATTCCGGGGTGCCGGCGCCGGTCCGTTTTTTGCCGCGGCGTCCCATTCCGGGGTGCCGGCGCCGGTCCGTTTTTTGCCGCGGCGGCCCATTCCGGGGTGCCGGGGCCGGTCCGTTTTTTGCCGCGGCGGCCCATTCCGGGGGTGCCGGAGCCGGTCCGTTTTTTGCCGCGGCGGCCCATTCCGGGGTGCCGGAGCCGGTCCGTTTTTTGCCACGGCGGCCCATTCCGGGGTGCCGGCTCCGGTCCGTTTTTTGCCGCGGCGGCCCATTCCGGGGTGCCGGCTCCGGTCCGTTTTTTGCCGCGGCGGCCCATTCCGGGGTGCCGGCTCCAGTCCGTTTTTTGACGCGGCGGCCCATTCCGGGGGGCCGGGGCCGGTCCGTTTTTTGCCGCGGCGGCCCATTCCGGGGTGCCGGACCCGGTCCGTTTTTTGCCGCGGCGGCCGATTCCGGGGTGCCGGGGCCGGTCCGTTTTTTTGCCGCGGCGGCCCATTCCGGGGTGCCGGAGCCGGTCCGTTTTTGCCGCGGCGGCCCATTCCGGGCTGCCGGCTCCGGCCCGTTTTTGACGCGGCGGCCCATTCCGGGGTGCCGGGGCCGGTCCGTTTTTTGCCGCGGCGGCCCATTCCGGGGTGCCGGCTCCGGTCCGTTTTTTGCCGCGGCGGCCCATTCCGGGGTGCCGGGGCCGGTCCGTTTTTTGCCGCGGCGGCCCATTCCGGGGGTGCCGGAGCCGGTCCGTTTTTTGCCGCGGCGGCCCATTCCGGGGTGCCGGCGCCGGTATGTTTTTTGCCGCGGCGGCCCATTCCGGGGTGCCGGCGCCGGTCCGTTTTTTGCCGCGGCGGCCCATTCCGGGTGCCGGCGCCGGTCCGTTTTTTGCCGCGGCGGCCCATTCCGGGGTGCCGGCTCTGGTCCGTTTTTTGCCGCGGCGGCCCATTCCGGGGTGCCGGACCCGGTCCGTTTTTTGACGCGGCGGCCCATTCCGGGTTGCCGGGGCCGGTCCGTTTTTTGCCGCGGCGGCCCATTCCGGGGTGCCGGACCCGGTCCGTTTTTTGCCGCGGCGGCCCATTCCGGGGTGCCGGCGCCGGTCCGTTTTTTGCCGCGGCGGCCCATTCCGGGGTGCCGGCGCCGGTCTGTTTTTTGCCGCGGCGGCCCATTCCGGGGTGCCGGCGCCGGTCCGTTTTTTGCCGCGGCGTCCCATTCCGGGGTGCCGGCTCCGGTCCGTTTTTTGACGCGGCGGCCCATTCCGGGGTGCCGGACCCGGTCCGTTTTTTGCCGCGGCGGCCCATTCCGGGGTGCCGGAGCCGGTCCGTTTTTTGCCGCGGCGGCCCATTCCGGGGTGCCGGAGCCGGTCCGTTTTTTGACGCGGCGGCCCATTCCGGGGGGCCGGGGCCGGTCCGTTTTTTGCCACGGTGGCCCATTCCGGGGTGCCTGCTCCGGTCCGTTTTTTGACGCGGCGGCCCATTCCGGGGTGCCGGGGCCGGTCCGTTTTTTGCTGCGGCGGCCCATTCCGGGGTGCCGGCGCCGGTCCGTTTTTTGCCGCGGCGGCCCATTCCGGGGTGCCGGCGCCGGTCCGTTTTTTGCCGCGGCGGCCCTTTCCGGGGTGCCGGACCCGGTCCGTTTTTTGCCGCGGCGGCCCATTCCGGGGTGCCGGAGCCGGTCCGTTTTTTGCCGCGGCGGCCCATTCCGGGGTGCCGGCGCCGGTCCGTTTTTTGCCGCGGCGGCCCATTCCGGGGTGCCGGAGCCGGTCCGTTTTTTGCCGCGGCGGCCCATTCCGGGGTGCCGGAGCCGGTCCGTTTTTTGACGCGGCGGCCCATTCCGGGGTGCCGGACCCGGTCCGTTTTTTGCCGCGGCGGCCCATTCCGGGGTGCCGGACCCGGTCCGTTTTTTGCCGCGGCGGCCCATTCCGGGGTGCCGGGGCCGGTCCGTTTTTTGCCGCGGCGGCCCATTCCGGGGTGCCGGAGCCGGTCCGTTTTTTGCCGCGGCGGCCCATTCCGGGGTGCCGGCTCCGGCCCGTTTTTTGACGCGGCGGCCCATTCCGGGGTGCCGGGGCCGGTCCGTTTTTTGCCGCGGCGGCCCATTCCGGGGTGCCGGACCCAGTCCGTTTTTTGCCGCGGCGGCCCATTCCGGGGTGCCGGCTCCGGTCCTTTTTTTGCCGCGGCGGCCCATTCCGGGGTGCCGGACCCGGTCCGTTTTTTGCCGCGGCGGCCCATTCCGGGGGGCCGGACCCGGTCCGTTTTTTGCCGCGGCGGCCCATTCCGGGGTGCCGGAGCCGGTCCGTTTTTTGCCGCGGCGGCCCATTCCGGGGTGCCGGCTCCGGCCCGTTTTTTGACGCGGCGGCCCATTCCGGGGTGCCGGGGCCGGTCCGTTTTTTGCCGCGGCGGCCCATTCCGGGGTGCCGGCGCCGGTCCGTTTTTTGCCGCGGCGGCCCATTCCGGGGTGCCGGCGCCGGTCCGTTTTTTGCCGCGGCGGCCCATTCCGGGGTGCCGGCGCCGGTCCGTTTTTTGCCGCGGCAGCCCATTCCGGGGTGCCGGACCCGGTCCGTTTTTTGACGCGGCGGCCCATTCCGGGGGGCCGGGGCCGGTCCGTTTTTTGCCGCGGCGGCCCATTCCGGGGTGCCGGGGCCGGTCCGTTTTTTGCCGCGGCGGCCCATTCCGGGGTGCCGGGGCCGGTCCGTTTTTTGCCGCGGCGGCCCATTCCGGGGTGCCGGACCCGGTCCGTTTTTTGCCGCGGCGGCCCATTCCGGGGTGCCGGCTCCGGCCCGTTTTTTGACGCGGCGGCCCATTCCGGGGTGCCGGGGCCGGTCCGTTTTTTGCCGCGGCGGCCCATTCCGGGGTGCCGGAGCCGGTCCGTTTTTTGCCGCGGCGGCCCATTCCGGGGTGCCGGCGCCGGTCCGTTTTTTGCCGCGGCGGCCCATTCCGGGGTGCCGGACCCGGTCCGTTTTTTGCCGCGGCGGCCCATTCCGGGGTGCCGGACCCGGTCCGTTTTTTGCTGCGGCGGCCCATTCCGGGGTGCCGGCGCCGGTCTGTTTTTTGCCGCGGCGGCCCATTCCGGGGTGCCGGCGCCGGTCCGTTTTTTGCCGCGGCGGCCCATTCCGGGGTGCCGGGGCCGGTCCGTTTTTTGCCGCGGCGGCCCATTCCGGGGTGCCGGCTCCGGTCCGTTTTTTGACGCGGCGGCCCATTCCGGGGTGCCGGCTCCGGTCCGTTTTTTGCCGCGGCGGCCCATTCCGGGGTGCCGGAGCCGGTCCGTTTTTTGCCGCGGCGGCCCATTCCGGGGTGCCGGAGCCGGTCCGTTTTTTGCCGCGGCGGCCCATTCCGGGGGGCCGGAGCCGGTCCGTTTTTTGACGCGGCGGCCCATTCCGGGGTGCCGGCGCCGGTCCGTTTTTTGCCGCGGCGGCCCATTCCGGGGTGCCGGCGCCGGTCCGTTTTTTGCCGCGGCGGCCCATTCCGGGGTGCCGGGGCCGGTCCGTTTTTTTGCCGCGGCGGCCCATTCCGGGGTGCCGGCTCCGGTCCGTTTTTTGACGCGGCAGCCCATTCCGGGGTGCCGGGGCCGGTCCGTTTTTTGCCGCGGCGGCCCATTCCGGGGTGCCGGAGCCGGTCCGTTTTTTGCCGCGGCGGCCCATTCCGGGGTGCCGGAGCCGGTCCGTTTTTTGACGCGGCGGCCCATTCCGGGGTGCCGGAGCCGGTCCGTTTTTTGCCGCGGCGGCCCATTCCGGGGTGCCGGCTCCGGTCCGTTTTTTGCCGCGGCGGCCCATTCCGGGGTGCCGGAGCCGGTCCGTTTTTTGCCGCGGCGGCCCATTCCGGGGTGCCGGGGCCGGTCCGTTTTTGCCGCGGCGGCCCATTCCGGGCTGCCGGGGCCGGTCCGTTTTTTGCCGCGGCGGCCCATTCCGGGGTGCCGGCGCCGGTCCGTTTTTTGCCGCGGCGGCCCATTCCGGGGTGCCGGGGCCGGTCCGTTTTTTGCCGCGGCGGCCCATTCCGGGGGTGCCGGACCCGGTCCGTTTTTTGCCGCGGCGGCCCATTCCGGGGTGCCGGCGCCGGTCCGTTTTTTGCCGCGGCGGCCCATTCCGGGGTGCCGGGCCGGTCCGTTTTTTGCCGCGGCGGCCCATTCCGGGGTGCCGGACCCGGTCCGTTTTTTGCCGCGGCGGCCCATTCCGGGGTGCCGGCGCCGGTATGTTTTTTGCCGCGGCGGCCCATTCCGGGGTGCCGGCGCCGGTCCGTTTTTTTGCCGCGGCGGCCCATTCCGGGGTGCCGGGGCCGGTCCGTTTTTTGCCGCGGCGGCCCATTCCGGGGTGCCGGAGCCGGTCCGTTTTTTGCCGCGGCGGCCCATTCCGGGGTGCCGGCTCCGGCCCGTTTTTTGACGCGGCGGCCCATTCCGGGGGTGCCGGGGCCGGTCCGTTTTTTGCCGCGGCGGCCCATTCCGGGGTGCCGGACCCGGTCCGTTTTTTTGCCGCGGCGGCCCATTCCGGGGGCCGGCGCCGGTCCGTTTTTTGACGCGGCGGCCCATTCCGGGGTGCCGGCGCCGGTCCGTTTTTTGCCGCGGCGGCCCATTCCGGGGGTGCCGGGGCCGGTCCGTTTTTTGCCGCGGCGGCCCATTCCGGGGTGCCGGAGCCGGTCCGTTTTTTGCCACGGTGGCCCATTCCGGGGTGCCGGCTCCGGTCCGTTTTTTGCCGCGGCGGCCCATTCCGGGGTGCCGGAGCCGGTCCGTTTTTTGCCGCGGCGGCCCATTCCGGGGTGCCGGAGCCGGTCCGTTTTTTGCCGCGGCGGCCCATTCCGGGGGGCCGGAGCCGGTCCGTTTTTGACGCGGCGGCCCATTCCGGGGTGCCGGCGCCGGTCCGTTTTTTGCCGCGGCGGCCCATTCCGGGGGGTGCCGGCGCCGGTCCGTTTTTTGCCGCGGCGGCCCATTCCGGGGTGCCGGGGCCGTCCGTTTTTGCCGCGGCGGCCCATTCCGGGGTGCCGGGGCCGGTCCGTTTTTTGCCGCGGCGGCCATTCCGGGGTGCCGGCTCCGGTCCGTTTTTTGACGCGGCAGCCCATTCCGGGGTGCCGGGGCCGGTCCGTTTTTTGCCGCGGCGGCCCATTCCGGGGTGCCGGAGCCGTTCCGTTTTTTGCCGCGGCGGCCCATTCCGGGGTGCCGGAGCCGGTCCGTTTTTTGACGCGGCGGCCCATTCCGGGGTGCCGGAGCCGGTCCGTTTTTTGACGCGGCGGCCCATTCCGGGGTGCCGGCTCCGGTCCGTTTTTTGCCGCGGCGGCCCATTCCGGGGTGCCGGAGCCGGTCCGTTTTTTGCCGCGGCGGCCCATTCCGGGGTGCCGGGGCCGGTCCGTTTTTTGCCGCGGCGGCCCATTCCGGGGTGCCGGGGCCGGTCCGTTTTTTGCCGCGGCGGCCCATTCCGGGGTGCCGGCGCCGGTCCGTTTTTTGCCGCGCGGCCCATTCCGGGGTGCCGGGGGCCGGTCCGTTTTTTGCCGCGGCGGCCCATTCCGGGGTGCCGGACCCGGTCCGTTTTTTGCCGCGGCGGCCCATTCCGGGGTGCCGGCGCCGGTCCGTTTTTTGCCGCGGCGGCCCATTCCGGGGTGCCGGGGCGGTCCGTTTTTTGCCGCGGCGGCCCATTCCGGGGTGCCGGACCCGGTCCGTTTTTTGCCGCGGCGGCCCATTCCGGGGTGCCGGCGCCGGTATGTTTTTTTGCCGCGGCGGCCCATTCCGGGGTGCCGGCGCCGGTCCCGTTTTTTGCCGCGGCGGCCCATTCCGGGGTGCCGGACCCGGTCCGTTTTTTGCCGCGGCGGCCCATTCCGGGGTGCCGGAGCCGGTCCGTTTTTTGCCGCGGCGGCCCATTCCGGGGTGCCGGCTCCGGCCCGTTTTTTGACAGCGGCGGCCCATTCCGGGGTGCCGGGGCCGGTCCGTTTTTTGCCGTGGCGGCCCATTCCGGGGTGCCGGACCCGGTCCGTTTTTTGCCGCGGCGGCCCATTCCGGGGGGCCGGCGCCGGTCCGTTTTTTGACAGCGGCGGCCCATTCCGGGGTGCCGGCGCCGGTCCGTTTTTTGCCGCGGCGGCCCATTCCGGGGTGCCGGTGCCGGCCCGTTTTTTGACGCGGCGGCCCATTCCGGGGTGCCGGAGCCGGTCCGTTTTTTGCCACGGTGGCCCATTCCGGGGGTGCCGGCTCCGGTCCGTTTTTTGCCGCGGCGGCCCATTCCGGGGGTGCCGGCGCCGGTCCGTTTTTTGCCGCGGCGGCCCATTCCGGGGTGCCGGACCCGGTCCGTTTTTTTGCCGCGGCGGCCCATTCCGGGTGCCGGGGCCGGTCCGTTTTTGCCGCGGCGGCCCATTCCGGGGTGCCGGACCCGGTCCGTTTTTTGACGCGGCGGCCCATTCCGGGGTGCCGGGGCCGGTCCGTTTTTTTGCCGCGGCGGCCCATTCCGGGGGTGCCGGCGCCGGTCCGTTTTTTGCCGCGGCGGCCCATTCCGGGGTGCCGGACCCGGTCCGTTTTTTGACGCGGCGGCCCATTCCGGGGTGCCGGACCCGGTCCGTTTTTTGACGCGGCGGCCCATTCCGGGGGCCGGAGCCGGTCCGTTTTTTGCCGCGGCGGCCCATTCCGGGGTGCCGGGGCCGGTCCGTTTTTTGCCGCGGCGGCCCATTCCGGGGTGCCGGGGCCGGTCCGTTTTTTGCCGCGGCGGCCCATTCCGGGGTGCCGGAGCCGGTCCGTTTTTTGCCGCGGCGGCCCATTCCGGGGTGCCGGCTCCGGCCCGTTTTTTGACGCGGCGGCCCATTCCGGGGTGCCGGGGCCGGTCCGTTTTTTTGCCGCGGCGGCCCATTCCGGGGTGCCGGATCCAGTCCGTTTTTTTGCCGCGCGGCCCATTCCGGGGTGCCGGGGCCGGTCCCGTTTTTTGCCGCGGCGGCCCATTCCGGGGTGCCGGGGCCGGTCCGTTTTTTGCCGCGGCGGCCCATTCCGGGGGCCGGGGCCGGTCCGTTTTTTTGCCGCGGCGGCCCATTCCGGGGTGCCGGACCCGGTCCGTTTTTTGCCGCGGCGGCCCATTCCGGGGTGCCGGACCCGGTCCGTTTTTTGCTGCGGCGGCCCATTCCGGGGTGCCGGGGCCGGTCCGTTTTTTTCCACGGCGGCCATTCCGGGGTGCCGGCGCCGGTCCGTTTTTTGCCGCGGCGGCCCATTCCGGGGTGCCGGCTCCGGTCCGTTTTTTGCCGCGGCGGCCCATTCCGGGGTGCCGGAGCCGGTCCGTTTTTTGACGCGGCGGCCCATTCCGGGGTGCCGGACCCGGTCCGTTTTTTTGCCGCGGCGGCCCATTCCGGGGTGCCGGGGCCGGTCCGTTTTTTGCCGCGGCGGCCCATTCCGGGGTGCCGGACCCGGTCCGTTTTTTGCCGCGGTGGCCCATTCCGGGGTGCCGGAGCCGGTCCGTTTTTTGCCACGGTGGCCCATTCCGGGGTGCCGGCTCCGGTCCGTTTTTTGCCGCGGCGGCCCATTCCGGGTGCCGGCGCCGGTCCGTTTTTTGCCGCGGCGGCCCATTCCGGGGTGCCGGACCCGGTCCGTTTTTTGACGCGGCGGCCCATTCCGGGGTGCCGGGGCCGGTCCGTTTTTTGCCGCGGCGGCCCATTCCGGGGTGCCGGACCCGGTCCGTTTTTTGCCGCGGCGGCCCATTCCGGGGTGCCGGCGCCGGTCCGTTTTTTGCCGCGGAGGCCCATTCCGGGGTGCCGGGGCCGGTCTGTTTTTTGCCGCGGCGGCCCATTCCGGGGTGCCGGCGCCGGTCCGTTTTTTGCCGCGGCGTCCCATTCCGGGGTGCCGGCGCCGGTCCGTTTTTTGCCGCGGCGTCCCATTCCGGGGTGCCGGCGCCGGTCCGTTTTTTGCCGCGGCGGCCCATTCCGGGGTGCCGGGGCCGGTCCGTTTTTTGCCGCGGCGGCCCATTCCGGGGTGCCGGCTCCGGTCCGTTTTTTGACGCGGCGGCCCATTCCGGGGTGCCGGCTCCGGTCCGTTTTTTGCCGCGGCGGCACATTCCGGGGTGCCGGAGCCGGTCCGTTTTTTGCCGCGGCGGCCCATTCCGGGGTGCCGGAGCCGGTCCGTTTTTTGACGCGGCGGCCCATTCCGGGGGGCCGGAGCCGGTCCGTTTTTTGACGCGGCGGCCCATTCCGGGGTGCCGGCGCCGGTCCGTTTTTTGCCGCGGCGGCCCATTCCGGGGTGCCGGCGCCGGTCCGTTTTTTGCCGCGGCGGCCCATTCCGGGGTGCCGGGGCCGGTCCGTTTTTTGCCGCGGCGGCCCATTCCGGGGGTGCCGGCTCCGGTCCGTTTTTTGACGCGGCGGCCCATTCCGGGGTGCCGGACCCGGTCCGTTTTTTTGCCGCGGCGGGCCCATTCCGGGGTGCCGGAGCCGGTCCGTTTTTTGACGCGGCGGCCCATTCCGGGGGGCCGGAGCCGGTCCGTTTTTTGACGCGGCGGCCCATTCCGGGGTGCCGGCTCCGGTCCCGTTTTTTGCCGCGGCGGCCCATTCCGGGGTGCCGGAGCCGGTCCGTTTTTTGCCGCGGCGGCCCATTCTGGGGTGCCGGGGCCGGGTCCGTTTTTTGCCGCGGCGGCCCATTCCGGGGTGCCGGGGCCGGTCCGTTTTTTGCCGCGGCGGCCCATTCCGGGGTGCCGGACCCGGTCCGTTTTTTGACGCGGCGGCCCATTCCGGGGTGCCGGGGCCGGTCCGTTTTTTGACGCGGCGGCCCATTCCGGGGTGCCGGGGCCGGTCCGTTTTTTGCCGCGGCGGCCCATTCCGGGGTGCCGGCGCCGGTCCGTTTTTTGCCGCGGCGGCCCATTCCGGGGTGCCGGGGCCGGTCCGTTTTTTGCCGCGGCGGCCCATTCCGGGGTGCCGGACCCGGTCCGTTTTTTGCCGCGGCGGCCCATTCCGGGGTGCCGGCGCCGGTATGTTTTTTGCCGCGGCGGCCCATTCCGGGGTGCCGGCGCCGGTCCGTTTTTTGCCGCGGCGGCCCATTCCGGGGTGCCGGCGCTGGTCCGTTTTTTGCCGCGGCGGCCCATTCCGGGGTGCCGGCTCTGGTCCGTTTTTTGCTGCGGCGGCCCTTTCCGGGGTGCCGGGCCCGGTCCGTTTTTTGCCGCGGCGGCCCATTCCGGGGTGCCGGGGCCGGTCCGTTTTTTGCCGCGGCGGCCCATTCCGGGGTGCCGGACCCGGTCCGTTTTTTGCCGCGGCGTCCCATTCCGGGGTGCCGGCGCCGGTCCGTTTTTTGCCGCGGCGGCCCATTCCGGGGTGCCGGCGCCGGTCCGTTTTTTGCCGCGGCGGCCCATTCCGGGGTGCCGGACCCGGTCCGTTTTTTGCCGCGGCGGCCCATTCCGGGGTGCCGGAGCCGGTCCGTTTTTTGCCACGGTGGCCCATTCCGGGGTGCCTGCTCCGGTCCGTTTTTTGCCGCGGCGGCCCATTCCGGGGTGCCGGCGCCGGTCCGTTTTTTGCCGCGGCGGCCCATTCCGGGGTGCCGGTGCCGGTCCGTTTTTTGCCGCGGCGGCCCATTCCGGGGTGCCGGCGCCGGTCCGTTTTTTGCCGCGGCGGCCCATTCCGGGGTGCCGGGGCCGGTCCGTTTTTTGCCGCGGCGGCCCATTCCGGGGTGCCGGCGCCGGTCCGTTTTTTGCCGCGGCGGCCCATTCCGGGGTGCCGGAGCCGGTCCGTTTTTTGACGCGGCGGCCCATTCCGGGGTGCCGGGGCCGGTCCGTTTTTTGCCGCGGCGGCCCATTCCGGGGTGCCGGCGCCGGTCTGTTTTTTGCCGCGGCGGCCCATTCCGGGGTGCCGGCGCCGGTCCGTTTTTTGCCGCGGCGGCCCATTCCGGGGTGCCGGCGCCGGTCTGTTTTTTGCCGCGGCAGCCCATTCCGGGGTGCCGGCGCCGGTCCGTTTTTTGCCGCGGCGGCCCATTCCGGGGTGCCGGACCCGGTCCGTTTTTTGCCGCGGCGGCCCATTCCGGGGTGCCGGCGCCGGTCCGTTTTTTGCCGCGGCGGCCCATTCCGGGGTGCCGGGGCCGGTCCGTTTTTTGCCGCGGCGGCCCATTCCGGGGTGCCGGCTCCGGTCCGTTTTTTGACGCGGCGGCCCATTCCGGGGTGCCGGACCCGGTCCGTTTTTTGCCGCGGCGGCCCATTCCGGGGTGCCGGAGCCGGTCCGTTTTTTGCCGCGGCGGCCCATTCCGGGGTGCCGGAGCCGGTCCGTTTTTTGACGCGGCGGCCCATTCCGGGGGGCCGGGGCCGGTCCGTTTTTTGCCACGGTGGCCCATTCCGGGGTGCCTGCTCCGGTCCGTTTTTTGACGCGGCGGCCCATTCCGGGGTGCCGGGGCCGGTCCGTTTTTTGCCGCGGCGGCCCATTCCGGGGTGCCGGACCCGGTCCGTTTTTTGACGCGGCGGCCCATTCCGGGGTGCCGGACCCGGTCCGTTTTTTGCCGCGGCGGCCCATTCCGGGGTGCCGGGGCCGGTCCGTTTTTTGCCGCGGCGGCCCATTCCGGGGTGCCGGGGCCGGTCCGTTTTTTGCCGCGGCGGCCCATTCCGGGGTGCCGGGGCCGGTCCGTTTTTTGCCGCGGCGGCCCATTCCGGGGTGCCGGAGCCGGTCCGTTTTTTGCCGCGGCGGCCCATTCCGGGGTGCCGGAGCCGGTCCGTTTTTTGACGCGGCGGCCCATTCCGGGGTGCCGGCGCCGGTCCGTTTTTTTGCCGCGGCGGCCCATTCCGGGGTGCCGGGGCCGGTCCGTTTTTTGCCGCGGCGGCCCATTCCGGGGTGCCGGAGCCGGTCCGTTTTTTGCCGCGGCGGCCCATTCCGGGGTGCCGGCTCCGGCCCGTTTTTTGACGCGGCGGCCCATTCCGGGGTGCCGGGGCCGGTCCGTTTTTTGCCGCGGCGGCCCATTCCGGGGTGCCGGATCCAGTCCGTTTTTTGCCGCGGCGGCCCATTCCGGGGTGCCGGGGCCGGTCCGTTTTTTGCCGCGGCGGCCCATTCCGGGGTGCCGGGGCCGGTCCGTTTTTTGCCGCGGCGGCCCATTCCGGGGTGCCGGACCCGGTCCGTTTTTTGCCGCGGCGTCCCATTCCGGGGTGCCGGCGCCGGTCCGTTTTTTTGCCGCGGCGGCCCATTCCGGGGTGCCGGCGCCGGTCCGTTTTTTGCCGCGGCGGCCCATTCCGGGGTGCCGGTGCCGGTCCGTTTTTTTGCCGCGGCGGCCCATTCCGGGGTGCCGGAGCCGGTCCGTTTTTTGCCACGGTGGCCCATTCCGGGGTGCCGGAGCCGGTCCGTTTTTTGCCACGGCGGCCCATTCCGGGGGTGCCGGCTCCGGTCCGTTTTTTGCCGCGGCGGCCCATTCCGGGGTGCCGGCGCCGGTCCGTTTTTTGCCGCGGCGGCCCATTCCGGGGTGCCGGACCCGGTCCGTTTTTTTGCCGCGGCGGCCCATTCCGGGGTGCCGGCGCCGGTCCGTTTTTTGCCGCGGCGGCCCATTCCGGGGGTGCCGGACCTGGTCCGTTTTTTGCCGCGGCGGCCCATTCCGGGGGTGCCGGCGCCGGTCCGTTTTTTGCCGCGGAGGCCCATTCCGGGGTGCCGGGGCCGGTCTGTTTTTTGCCGCGGCGGCCCATTCCGGGGTGCCGGCGCCGGTCCGTTTTTTTGCCGCGGCGTCCCATTCCGGGGTGCCGGCGCCGGTCCGTTTTTTGCCGCGGCGGCCCATTCCGGGGTGCCGGACCCGGTCCGTTTTTTGCCGCGGCGGCCCATTCCGGGGTGCCGGGGCCGGTCCGTTTTTTGCCGCGGCGGCCCATTCCGGGGTGCCGGCTCCGGTCCGTTTTTTGACGCGGCGGCCCATTCCGGGGTGCCGGCTCCGGTCCGTTTTTTTGCCGCGGCGGCACATTCCGGGGTGCCGGAGCCGGTCCGTTTTTTGCCGCGGCGGCCCATTCCGGGGTGCCGGACCCGGTCCGTTTTTTGACGCGGCGGCCCATTCCGGGGGGCCGGAGCCGGTCCGTTTTTTGACGCGGCGGCCCATTCCGGGGTGCCGGCGCCGGTCCGTTTTTTGCCGCGGCGGCCCATTCCGGGGTGCCGGGGCCGGTCCGTTTTTTGCCACGGCGGCCCATTCCGGGGTGCCGGCTCCGGTCCGTTTTTTGACGCGGCGGCCCATTCCGGGGTGCCGGAGCCGGTCCGTTTTTTGCCGCGGCGGCCCATTCCGGGGTGCCGGAGCCGGTCCGTTTTTTGACGCGGCGGCCCATTCCGGGGGGCCGGAGCCGGTCCGTTTTTTGACGCGGCGGCCCATTCCGGGGTGCCGGCTCCGGTCCGTTTTTTGCCGCGGCGGCCCATTCCGGGGTGCCGGAGCCGGTCCGTTTTTTGCCACGGCGGCCCATTCCGGGGTGCCGGGGCCGGTCCGTTTTTTGCCGCGGCGGCCCATTCCGGGGTGCCGGGGCCGGTCCGTTTTTTGCCGCGGCGGCCCATTCCGGGGTGCCGGGGCTGGTCCGTTTTTTGACGCGGCGGCCCATTCCGGGGTGCCGGGGCCGGTCCGTTTTTTGCCGCGGCGGCCCATTCCGGGGTGCCGGCTCCGGTCCGTTTTTTGCCGCGTCGGCACATTCCGGGGTGCCGGCGCCGGTCCGTTTTTTGCCGCGGCGGCCCATTCCGGGGTGCCGGCGCCGGTCCGTTTTTTGCCGCGGCGGCCCATTCCGGGGTGCCGGACCCGGTCCGTTTTTTGCCGCGGCGGCCCATTCCGGGGTGCCGGCGCCGGTATGTTTTTTGCCGCGGCGGCCCATTCCGGGGTGCCGGCGCCGGTCCGTTTTTTGCCGCGGCGGCCCATTCCGGGGTGCCGGCGCTGGTCCGTTTTTTGCCGCGGCGGCCCATTCCGGGGTGCCGGCTCTGGTCCGTTTTTTGCTGCGGCGGCCCTTTCCGGGGTGCCGGGCCCGGTCCGTTTTTTGCCGCGGCGGCCCATTCCGGGGTGCCGGGGCCGGTCCGTTTTTTGCCGCGGCGGCCCATTCCGGGGTGCCGGACCCGGTCCGTTTTTTGCCGCGGCGTCCCATTCCGGGGTGCCGGCGCCGGTCCGTTTTTTGCCGCGGCGGCCCATTCCGGGGTGCCGGGGCCGGTCCGTTTTTTGCCGCGGCGGCCCATTCCGGGGTGCCGGACCCGGTCCGTTTTTTGCCGCGGCGGCCCATTCCGGGGTGCCGGAGCCGGTCCGTTTTTTGCCACGGTGGCCCATTCCGGGGTGCCGGCTCCGGTCCGTTTTTTGCCGCGGCGGCCCATTCCGGGGTGCCGGCGCCGGTCCGTTTTTTGCCGCGGCGGCCCATTCCGGGGTGCCGGGGCCGGTCCGTTTTTTGCCGCGGCGGCCCATTCCGGGGTGCCGGACCCGGTCCGTTTTTTGCCGCGGCGGCCCATTCCGGGGTGCCGGAGCCGGTCCGTTTTTTGCCACGGTGGCCCATTCCGGGGTGCCGGCTCCGGTCCGTTTTTTGCCGCGGCGGCCCATTCCGGGGTGCCGGACCCGGTCCGTTTTTTGACGCGGCGGCCCATTCCGGGGTGCCGGGGCCGGTCCGTTTTTTGCCGCGGCGGCCCATTCCGGGGTGCCGGACCCGGTCCGTTTTTTGCCGCGGCGGCCCATTCCGGGGTGCCGGCGCCGGTCCGTTTTTTGCCGCGGCGGCCCATTCCGGGGTGCCGGCGCCGGTCTGTTTTTTGCCGCGGCGGACCATTCCGGGGTGCCGGCGCCGGTCCGTTTATTGCCGCGGCGTCCCATTCCGGGGTGCCGGACCCGGTCCGTTTTTTGCCGCGGCGGCCCATTCCGGGGTGCCGGCGCCGGTCCGTTTTTTGCCGCGGCGGCCCATTCCGGGGTGCCGGGGCCGGTCCGTTTTTTGCCGCGGCGGCCCATTCCGGGGTGCCGGCTCCGGTCCGTTTTTTGACGCGGCGGCCCATTCCGGGGTGCCGGACCCGGTCCGTTTTTTGCCGCGGCGGCCCATTCCGGGGTGCCGGAGCCGGTCCGTTTTTTGCCGCGGCGGCCCATTCCGGGGTGCCGGAGCCGGTCCGTTTTTTGACGCGGCGGCCCATTCCGGGGGGCCGGGGCCGGTCCGTTTTTTGCCACGGTGGCCCATTCCGGGGTGCCTGCTCCGGTCCGTTTTTTGACGCGGCGGCCCATTCCGGGGTGCCGGGGCCGGTCCGTTTTTTGCCGCGGCGGCCCATTCCGGGGTGCCGGGGCCGGTCCGTTTTTTGCCGCGGCGGCCCATTCCGGGGTGCCGGCGCCGGTCCGTTTTTTGCCGCGGCGGCCCATTCCGGGGTGCCGGACCCGGTCCGTTTTTTGCCGCGGCGGCCCATTCCGGGGTGCCGGGGCCGGTCCGTTTTTTGCCGCGGCGGCCCATTCCGGGGTGCCGGAGCCGGTCCGTTTTTTGCCGCGGCGGCCCATTCCGGGGTGCCGGCTCCGGCCCGTTTTTTGACGCGGCGGCCCATTCCGGGGTGCCGGCTCCGGTCCGTTTTTTGCCGCGGCGGCCCATTCCGGGGTGCCGGCGCCGGTCCGTTTTTTGCCGCGGCGGCCCATTCCGGGGTGCCGGCGCCGGTCCGTTTTTTGCCGCGGCGGCCCATTCCGGGGTGCCGGCGCCGGTCCGTTTTTTGCCGCGGCAGCCCATTCCGGGGTGCCGGACCCGGTCCGTTTTTTGACGCGGCGGCCCATTCCGGGGGGCCGGGGCCGGTCCGTTTTTTGCCGCGGCGGCCCATTCCGGGGTGCCGGCGCCGGTCCGTTTTTTGCCGCGGCGGCCCATTCCGGGGTGCCGGGGCCGGTCCGTTTTTTGCCGCGGCGGCCCATTCCGGGGTGCCGGAGCCGGTCCGTTTTTTGCCGCGGCGGCCCATTCCGGGGTGCCGGCTCCGGCCCGTTTTTTGACGCGGCGGCCCATTCCGGGGTGCCGGGGCCGGTCCGTTTTTTGCCGCGGCGGCCCATTCCGGGGTGCCGGACCCAGTCCGTTTTTTGCCGCGGCGGCCCATTCCGGGGTGCCGGGGCCGGTCCGTTTTTTGCCGCGGCGGCCCATTCCGGGGTGCCGGACCCGGTCCGTTTTTTGCCGCGGCGGCCCATTCCGGGGTGCCGGGGCCGGTCCGTTTTTTGCCGCGGCGGCCCATTCCGGGGTGCCGGAGCCGGTCCGTTTTTTGCCGCGGCGGCCCATTCCGGGGTGCCGGCGCCGGTCCGTTTTTTGCTGCGGCGGCCCATTCCGAAGTGCCGGCGCCGGTCCGTTTTTTGCCGCGGCGGCCCATTCCGGGGTGCCGGAGCCGGTCCGTTTTTTGCCGCGGCGGCCCATTCCGGGGTGCCGGCGCTGGTCCGTTTTTTGCCGCGGCGGCCCATTTTTGGGTGCCGGACCCGGTCCGTTTTTTGCCGCGGCGGCCCATTCCGGGGTGCCGGCGCCGGTCCGTTTTTTGCCGCGGCGGCCCATTCCGGGGTGCCGGGGCCGGTCCGTTTTTTGCCGCGGCGGCCCATTCCGGGGTGCCGGGGCCGGTCCGTTTTTTGCCGCGGCGTCCCATTCCGGGGTGCCGGCGCCGGTCCGTTTTTTGCCGCGGCGGCCCATTCCGGGGTGCCGGGGCTGGTCCGTTTTTTGCCGCGGCGGCCCATTCCGGGGTGCCGGACCCGGTCCGTTTTTTGCCGCGGCGGCCCATTCCGGGGTGCCGGACCCGGTCCGTTTTTTGACGCGGCGGCCCATTCCGGGGTGCCGGGGCCGGTCCGTTTTTTGCCGCGGCGGCCCATTCCGGGGTGCCGGGGCCGGTCCGTTTTTTGCCGCGGCGGCCCATTCCGGGGTGCCGGCGCCGGTCCGTTTTTTGCCGCGGCGGCCCATTCCGGGGTGCCGGCTCCGGTCCGTTTTTTGCCGCGGCGGCCCATTCCGGGGTGCCGGAGCCGGTCCGTTTTTTGCCGCGGCGGCCCATTCCGGGGTGCCGGCTCCGGTCCGTTTTTTGCCGCGGCGGCCCATTCCGGGGTGCCGGCTCCGGTCCGTTTTTTGCCGCGGCGGCCCATTCCGGGGTGCCGGACCCGGTCCGTTTTTTGCCGCGGCGGCCCATTCCGGGGTGCCGGGGCCGGTCCGTTTTTTGCCGCGGCGGCCCATTCCGGGGTGCCGGACCCGGTCCGTTTTTTGCCGCGGCGTCCCATTCCGGGGTGCCGGCGCCGGTCCGTTTTTTGCCGCGGCGGCCCATTCCGGGGTGCCGGGGCTGGTCCGTTTTTTGCCGCGGCGGCCCATTCCGGGGTGCCGGACCCGCTCCGTTTTTTGACGCGGCGGCCCATTCCGGGGTGCCGGACCCGGTCCGTTTTTTGACGCGGCGGCCCATTCCGGGGTGCCGGGGCCGGTCCGTTTTTTGCCGCGGCGGCCCATTCCGGGGTGCCGGCGCCGGTCCGTTTTTTGCCGCGGCGGCCCATTCCGGGGTGCCGGGGCCGGTCCGTTTTTTGCCGCGGCGGCCCATTCCGGGGTGCCGGCTCCGGTCCGTTTTTTGCCGCGTCGGCACATTCCGGGGTGCCGGCGCCGGTCCGTTTTTTGCCGCGGCGGCCCATTCCGGGGTGCCGGCGCCGGTCCGTTTTTTTGCCGCGGCGGCCCATTCCGGGGTGCCGGACCCGGTCCGTTTTTTGCCGCGGCGGCCCATTCCGGGGTGCCGGCGCCGGTATGTTTTTTGCCGCGGCGGCCCATTCCGGGGTGCCGGCGCCGGTCCGTTTTTTGCCGCGGCGGCCCATTCCGGGGTGCCGGCGCTGGTCCGTTTTTTGCCGCGGCGGCCCATTCCGGGGTGCCGGCTCTGGTCCGTTTTTTGCTGCGGCGGCCCTTTCCGGGGTGCCGGGCCCGGTCCGTTTTTTGCCGCGGCGGCCCATTCCGGGGTGCCGGGGCCGGTCCGTTTTTTGCCGCGGCGGCCCATTCCGGGGTGCCGGACCCGGTCCGTTTTTTGCCGCGGCGTCCCATTCCGGGGTGCCGGCGCCGGTCCGTTTTTTGCCGCGGCGGCCCATTCCGGGGTGCCGGGGCCGGTCCGTTTTTTGCCGCGGCGGCCCATTCCGGGGTGCCGGACCCGGTCCGTTTTTTGCCGCGGCGGCCCATTCCGGGGTGCCGGAGCCGGTCCGTTTTTTGCCACGGTGGCCCATTCCGGGGTGCCGGCTCCGGTCCGTTTTTTGCCGCGGCGGCCCATTCCGGGGTGCCGGCGCCGGTCCGTTTTTTGCCGCGGCGGCCCATTCCGGGGTGCCGGGGCCGGTCCGTTTTTTGCCGCGGCGGCCCATTCCGGGGTGCCGGACCCGGTCCGTTTTTTGCCGCGGCGGCCCATTCCGGGGTGCCGGAGCCGGTCCGTTTTTTGCCACGGTGGCCCATTCCGGGGTGCCGGCTCCGGTCCGTTTTTTGCCGCGGCGGCCCATTCCGGGGTGCCGGACCCGGTCCGTTTTTTGACGCGGCGGCCCATTCCGGGGTGCCGGGGCCGGTCCGTTTTTTGCCGCGGCGGCCCATTCCGGGGTGCCGGACCCGGTCCGTTTTTTGCCGCGGCGGCCCATTCCGGGGTGCCGGCGCCGGTCCGTTTTTTGCCGCGGCGGCCCATTCCGGGGTGCCGGCGCCGGTCTGTTTTTTGCCGCGGCGGACCATTCCGGGGTGCCGGCGCCGGTCCGTTTTTTGCCGCGGCGTCCCATTCCGGGGTGCCGGACCCGGTCCGTTTTTTGCCGCGGCGGCCCATTCCGGGGTGCCGGCGCCGGTCCGTTTTTTGCCGCGGCGGCCCATTCCGGGGTGCCGGGGCCGGTCCGTTTTTTGCCGCGGCGGCCCATTCCGGGGTGCCGGGGCTGGTCCGTTTTTTGCCGCGGCGGCCCATTCCGGGGTGCCGGACCCGGTCCGTTTTTTGCCGCGGCGGCCCATTCCGGGGTGCCGGAGCCGGTCCGTTTTTTGCCGCGGCGGCCCATTCCGGGGTGCCGGAGCCGGTCCGTTTTTTGACGCGGCGGCCCATTCCGGGGTGCCGGCTCCGGTCCGTTTTTTGCCGCGGCGGCACATTCCGGGGTGCCTGCTCCGGTCCGTTTTTTGACGCGGCGGCCCATTCCGGGGTGCCGGGGCCGGTCCGTTTTTTGCCGCGGCGGCCCATTCCGGGGTGCCGGGGCCGGTCCGTTTTTTGCCGCGGCGGCCCATTCCGGGGTGCCGGCGCCGGTCCGTTTTTTGCCGCGGCGGCCCATTCCGGGGTGCCGGACCCGGTCCGTTTTTTGCCGCGGCGGCCCATTCCGGGGTGCCGGGGCCGGTCCGTTTTTTGCCGCGGCGGCCCATTCCGGGGTGCCGGAGCCGGTCCGTTTTTTGCCGCGGCGGCCCATTCCGGGGTGCCGGCTCCGGCCCGTTTTTTGACGCGGCGGCCCATTCCGGGGTGCCGGCTCCGGTCCGTTTTTTGCCGCGGCGGCCCATTCCGGGGTGCCGGCGCCGGTCCGTTTTTTTGCCGCGGCGGCCCATTCCGGGGTGCCGGCGCCGGTCCGTTTTTTGCCGCGGCAGCCCATTCCGGGGTGCCGGACCCGGTCCGTTTTTTGACGCGGCGGCCCATTCCGGGGGGCCGGGGCCGGTCCGTTTTTTGCCGCGGCGGCCCATTCCGGGGTGCCGGGGCCGGTCCGTTTTTTGCCGCGGCGGCCCATTCCGGGGTGCCGGGGCCGGTCCGTTTTTTGCCGCGGCGGCCCATTCCGGGGTGCCGGAGCCGGTCCGTTTTTTGCCGCGGCGGCCCATTCCGGGGTGCCGGCTCCGGCCCGTTTTTTGACGCGGCGGCCCATTCCGGGGTGCCGGGGCCGGTCCGTTTTTTGCCGCGGCGGCCCATTCCGGGGTGCCGGGGCCGGTCCGTTTTTTGCCGCGGCGGCCCATTCCGGGGTGCCGGGGCCGGTCCGTTTTTTGCCGCGGCGGCCCATTCCGGGGTGCCGGACCCGGTCCGTTTTTTGCCGCGGCGGCCCATTCCGGGGTGCCGGGGCCGGTCCGTTTTTTTGCCGCGGCGGCCCATTCCGGGGTGCCGGAGCCGGTCCGTTTTTTGCCGCGGCGGCCCATTCCGGGGTGCCGGCGCCGGTCCGTTTTTTGCTGCGGCGGCCCATTCCGAAGTGCCGGCGCCGGTCCGTTTTTTTGCCGCGGCGGCCCATTCCGGGGTGCCGGAGCCGGTCCGTTTTTTGCCGCGGCGGCCCATTCCGGGGTGCCGGCGCTGGTCCGTTTTTTGCCGCGGCGGCCCATTTTTGGGTGCCGGACCCGGTCCGTTTTTTGCCGCGGCGGCCCATTCCGGGGTGCCGGGGCCGGTCCGTTTTTTGCCGCGGCGGCCCATTCCGGGGTGCCGGGGCCGGTCCGTTTTTTGCCGCGGCGTCCCATTCCGGGGTGCCGGCGCCGGTCCGTTTTTTGCCGCGGCGGCCCATTCCGGGGTGCCGGGGCTGGTCCGTTTTTTGCCGCGGCGGCCCATTCCGGGGTGCCGGACCCGGTCCGTTTTTTGCCGCGGCGGCCCATTCCGGGGTGCCGGGGCCGGTCCGTTTTTTGCCGCGGCGGCCCATTCCGGGGTGCCGGGGCTGGTCCGTTTTTTGACGCGGCGGCCCATTCCGGGGTGCCGGGGCCGGTCCGTTTTTTGCCGCGGCGGCCCATTCCGGGGTGCCGGCTCCGGTCCGTTTTTTGCCGCGTCGGCACATTCCGGGGTGCCGGCGCCGGTCCGTTTTTTGCCGCGGCGGCCCATTCCGGGGTGCCGGCGCCGGTCCGTTTTTTGCCGCGGCGGCCCATTCCGGGGTGCCGGACCCGGTCCGTTTTTTGCCGCGGCGGCCCATTCCGGGGTGCCGGCGCCGGTATGTTTTTTGCCGCGGCGGCCCATTCCGGGGTGCCGGCGCCGGTCCGTTTTTTGCCGCGGCGGCCCATTCCGGGGTGCCGGCGCTGGTCCGTTTTTTGCCGCGGCGGCCCATTCCGGGGTGCCGGCTCTGGTCCGTTTTTTGCTGCGGCGGCCCTTTCCGGGGTGCCGGGCCCGGTCCGTTTTTTGCCGCGGCGGCCCATTCCGGGGTGCCGGGGCCGGTCCGTTTTTTGCCGCGGCGGCCCATTCCGGGGTGCCGGACCCGGTCCGTTTTTTGCCGCGGCGTCCCATTCCGGGGTGCCGGCGCCGGTCCGTTTTTTGCCGCGGCGGCCCATTCCGGGGTGCCGGGGCCGGTCCGTTTTTTGCCGCGGCGGCCCATTCCGGGGTGCCGGACCCGGTCCGTTTTTTGCCGCGGCGGCCCATTCCGGGGTGCCGGAGCCGGTCCGTTTTTTGCCACGGTGGCCCATTCCGGGGTGCCGGCGCCGGTCCGTTTTTTGCCGCGGCGGCCCATTCCGGGGTGCCGGGGCCGGTCCGTTTTTTGCCGCGGCGGCCCATTCCGGGGTGCCGGAGCCGGTCCGTTTTTTGCCGCGGCGGCCCATTCCGGGGTGCCGGAGCCGGTCCGTTTTTTGCCACGGTGGCCCATTCCGGGGTGCCGGCTCCGGTCCGTTTTTTGCCGCGGCGGCCCATTCCGGGGTGCCGGGGCCGGTCCGTTTTTTGCCGCGGCGGCCCATTCCGGGGTGCCGGGGCCGGTCCGTTTTTTGCCGCGGCGGCCCATTCCGGGGTGCCGGACCCGGTCCGTTTTTTGCCGCGGCGGCCCATTCCGGGGTGCCGGCGCCGGTCCGTTTTTTGCCGCGGCGGCCCATTCCGGGGTGCCGGCGCCGGTCTGTTTTTTGCCGCGGCGGACCATTCCGGGGTGCCGGCGCCGGTCCGTTTTTTGCCGCGGCGTCCCATTCCGGGGTGCCGGACCCGGTCCGTTTTTTGCCGCGGCGGCCCATTCCGGGGTGCCGGCGCCGGTCCGTTTTTTGCCGCGGCGGCCCATTCCGGGGTGCCGGGGCCGGTCCGTTTTTTGCCGCGGCGGCCCATTCCGGGGTGCCGGCTCCGGTCCGTTTTTTGACGCGGCGGCCCATTCCGGGGTGCCGGACCCGGTCCGTTTTTTGCCGCGGCGGCCCATTCCGGGGTGCCGGAGCCGGTCCGTTTTTTGCCGCGGCGGCCCATTCCGGGGTGCCGGAGCCGGTCCGTTTTTTGACGCGGCGGCCCATTCCGGGGGGCCGGGGCCGGTCCGTTTTTTGCCACGGTGGCCCATTCCGGGGTGCCTGCTCCGGTCCGTTTTTTGACGCGGCGGCCCATTCCGGGGTGCCGGGGCCGGTCCGTTTTTTGCCGCGGCGGCCCATTCCGGGGTGCCGGGGCCGGTCCGTTTTTTGCCGCGGCGGCCCATTCCGGGGTGCCGGCGCCGGTCCGTTTTTTGCCGCGGCGGCCCATTCCGGGGTGCCGGACCCGGTCCGTTTTTTGCCGCGGCGGCCCATTCCGGGGTGCCGGGGCCGGTCCGTTTTTTGCCGCGGCGGCCCATTCCGGGGTGCCGGAGCCGGTCCGTTTTTTGCCGCGGCGGCCCATTCCGGGGTGCCGGCTCCGGCCCGTTTTTTGACGCGGCGGCCCATTCCGGGGTGCCGGCTCCGGTCCGTTTTTTGCCGCGGCGGCCCATTCCGGGGTGCCGGCGCCGGTCCGTTTTTTGCCGCGGCGGCCCATTCCGGGGTGCCGGCGCCGGTCCGTTTTTTGCCGCGGCGGCCCATTCCGGGGTGCCGGCGCCGGTCCGTTTTTTGCCGCGGCAGCCCATTCCGGGGTGCCGGACCCGGTCCGTTTTTTGACGCGGCGGCCCATTCCGGGGGGCCGGGGCCGGTCCGTTTTTTGCCGCGGCGGCCCATTCCGGGGTGCCGGGGCCGGTCCGTTTTTTGCCGCGGCGGCCCATTCCGGGGTGCCGGGGCCGGTCCGTTTTTTGCCGCGGCGGCCCATTCCGGGGTGCCGGAGCCGGTCCGTTTTTTGCCGCGGCGGCCCATTCCGGGGTGCCGGCTCCGGCCCGTTTTTTGACGCGGCGGCCCATTCCGGGGTGCCGGGGCCGGTCCGTTTTTTGCCGCGGCGGCCCATTCCGGGGTGCCGGACCCAGTCCGTTTTTTGCCGCGGCGGCCCATTCCGGGGTGCCGGGGCCGGTCCGTTTTTTGCCGCGGCGGCCCATTCCGGGGTGCCGGACCCGGTCCGTTTTTTGCCGCGGCGGCCCATTCCGGGGTGCCGGGGCCGGTCCGTTTTTTGCCGCGGCGGCCCATTCCGGGGTGCCGGCGCCGGTCCGTTTTTTGCTGCGGCGGCCCATTCCGAAGTGCCGGCGCCGGTCCGTTTTTTGCCGCGGCGGCCCATTCCGGGGTGCCGGAGCCGGTCCGTTTTTTGCCGCGGCGGCCCATTCC
The DNA here is from genome assembly GCF_963921805.1 of Phalacrocorax carbo. Lineage (NCBI taxonomy): Eukaryota > Metazoa > Chordata > Aves > Suliformes > Phalacrocoracidae > Phalacrocorax > Phalacrocorax carbo. Next base: position 46,402 of record NW_026990339.1, on the reverse strand, counting down.
GGGGTGCCGGCGCTGGTCCGTTTTTTGCCGCGGCGGCCCATTTTTGGGTGCCGGACCCGGTCCGTTTTTTGCCGCGGCGGCCCATTCCGGGGTGCCGGCGCCGGTCCGTTTTTTGCCGCGGCGGCCCATTCCGGGGTGCCGGGGCCGGTCCGTTTTTTGCCGCGGCGGCCCATTCCGGGGTGCCGGGGCCGGTCCGTTTTTTGCCGCGGCGTCCCATTCCGGGGTGCCGGCGCCGGTCCGTTTTTTGCCGCGGCGGCCCATTCCGGGGTGCCGGGGCTGGTCCGTTTTTTGCCGCGGCGGCCCATTCCGGGGTGCCGGACCCGGTCCGTTTTTTGCCGCGGCGGCCCATTCCGGGGTGCCGGACCCGGTCCGTTTTTTGACGCGGCGGCCCATTCCGGGGTGCCGGGGCCGGTCCGTTTTTTGCCGCGGCGGCCCATTCCGGGGTGCCGGACCCGGTCCGTTTTTTGCCGCGGCGGCCCATTCCGGGGTGCCGGCGCCGGTCCGTTTTTTGCCGCGGCGGCCCATTCCGGGGTGCCGGCTCCGGTCCGTTTTTTGCCGCGGCGGCCCATTCCGGGGTGCCGGCTCCGGTCCGTTTTTTGCCGCGGCGGCCCATTCCGGGGTGCCGGCTCCGGTCCGTTTTTTGCCGCGGCGGCCCATTCCGGGGTGCCGGACCCGGTCCGTTTTTTGCCGCGGCGGCCCATTCCGGGGTGCCGGGGCCGGTCCGTTTTTTGCCGCGGCGGCCCATTCCGGGGTGCCGGACCCGGTCCGTTTTTTGCCGCGGCGTCCCATTCCGGGGTGCCGGCGCCGGTCCGTTTTTTGCCGCGGCGGCCCATTCCGGGGTGCCGGGGCTGGTCCGTTTTTTGCCGCGGCGGCCCATTCCGGGGTGCCGGACCCGGTCCGTTTTTTGCCACGGCGGCCCATTCCGGGGTGCCGGACCCGGTCCGTTTTTTGACGCGGCGGCCCATTCCGGGGTGCCGGGGCCGGTCCGTTTTTTGCCGCGGCGGCCCATTCCGGGGTGCCGGCGCCGGTCCGTTTTTTGCCGCGGCGGCCCATTCCGGGGTGCCGGGGCCGGTCCGTTTTTTGCCGCGGCGGCCCATTCCGGGGTGCCGGCTCCGGTCCGTTTTTTGCCGCGTCGGCACATTCCGGGGTGCCGGCGCCGGTCCGTTTTTTGCCGCGGCGGCCCATTCCGGGGTGCCGGCGCCGGTCCGTTTTTTGCCGCGGCGGCCCATTCCGGGGTGCCGGACCCGGTCCGTTTTTTGCCGCGGCGGCCCATTCCGGGGTGCCGGCGCCGGTATGTTTTTTGCCGCGGCGGCCCATTCCGGGGTGCCGGCGCCGGTCCGTTTTTTGCCGCGGCGGCCCATTCCGGGGTGCCGGCGCTGGTCCGTTTTTTGCCGCGGCGGCCCATTCCGGGGTGCCGGCTCTGGTCCGTTTTTTGCTGCGGCGGCCCTTTCCGGGGTGCCGGGCCCGGTCCGTTTTTTGCCGCGGCGGCCCATTCCGGGGTGCCGGGGCCGGTCCGTTTTTTGCCGCGGCGGCCCATTCCGGGGTGCCGGACCCGGTCCGTTTTTTGCCGCGGCGTCCCATTCCGGGGTGCCGGCGCCGGTCCGTTTTTTGCCGCGGCGGCCCATTCCGGGGTGCCGGGGCCGGTCCGTTTTTTGCCGCGGCGGCCCATTCCGGGGTGCCGGACCCGGTCCGTTTTTTGCCGCGGCGGCCCATTCCGGGGTGCCGGAGCCGGTCCGTTTTTTGCCACGGTGGCCCATTCCGGGGTGCCGGCTCCGGTCCGTTTTTTGCCGCGGCGGCCCATTCCGGGGTGCCGGCGCCGGTCCGTTTTTTGCCGCGGCGGCCCATTCCGGGGTGCCGGGGCCGGTCCGTTTTTTGCCGCGGCGGCCCATTCCGGGGTGCCGGACCCGGTCCGTTTTTTGCCGCGGCGGCCCATTCCGGGGTGCCGGAGCCGGTCCGTTTTTTGCCACGGTGGCCCATTCCGGGGTGCCGGCTCCGGTCCGTTTTTTGCCGCGGCGGCCCATTCCGGGGTGCCGGACCCGGTCCGTTTTTTGACGCGGCGGCCCATTCCGGGGTGCCGGGGCCGGTCCGTTTTTTGCCGCGGCGGCCCATTCCGGGGTGCCGGACCCGGTCCGTTTTTTGCCGCGGCGGCCCATTCCGGGGTGCCGGCGCCGGTCCGTTTTTTGCCGCGGCGGCCCATTCCGGGGTGCCGGCGCCGGTCTGTTTTTTGCCGCGGCGGACCATTCCGGGGTGCCGGCGCCGGTCCGTTTTTTGCCGCGGCGTCCCATTCCGGGGTGCCGGACCCGGTCCGTTTTTTGCCGCGGCGGCCCATTCCGGGGTGCCGGCGCCGGTCCGTTTTTTGCCGCGGCGGCCCATTCCGGGGTGCCGGGGCCGGTCCGTTTTTTGCCGCGGCGGCCCATTCCGGGGTGCCGGCTCCGGTCCGTTTTTTGACGCGGCGGCCCATTCCGGGGTGCCGGGGCCGGTCCGTTTTTTGCCGCGGCGGCCCATTCCGGGGTGCCGGAGCCGGTCCGTTTTTTGCCGCGGCGGCCCATTCCGGGGTGCCGGAGCCGGTCCGTTTTTTGACGCGGCGGCCCATTCCGGGGGGCCGGGGCCGGTCCGTTTTTTGCCACGGTGGCCCATTCCGGGGTGCCTGCTCCGGTCCGTTTTTTGACGCGGCGGCCCATTCCGGGGTGCCGGGGCCGGTCCGTTTTTTGCCGCGGCGGCCCATTCCGGGGTGCCGGGGCCGGTCCGTTTTTTGCCGCGGCGGCCCATTCCGGGGTGCCGGCGCCGGTCCGTTTTTTGCCGCGGCGGCCCATTCCGGGGTGCCGGACCCGGTCCGTTTTTTGCCGCGGCGGCCCATTCCGGGGTGCCGGGGCCGGTCCGTTTTTTGCCGCGGCGGCCCATTCCGGGGTGCCGGAGCCGGTCCGTTTTTTGCCGCGGCGGCCCATTCCGGGGTGCCGGGGCCGGTCCGTTTTTTGCCGCGGCGGCCCATTCCGGGGTGCCGGGGCCGGTCCGTTTTTTGCCGCGGCGGCCCATTCCGGGGTGCCGGCGCCGGTCCGTTTTTTGCCGCGGCGGCCCATTCCGGGGTGCCGGCGCCGGTCCGTTTTTTGCCGCGGCGGCCCATTCCGGGGTGCCGGCGCCGGTCCGTTTTTTGCCGCGGCAGCCCATTCCGGGGTGCCGGACCCGGTCCGTTTTTTGCCGCGGCGGCCCATTCCGGGGGGCCGGGGCCGGTCCGTTTTTTGCCGCGGCGGCCCATTCCGGGGTGCCGGGGCCGGTCCGTTTTTTGCCGCGGCGGCCCATTCCGGGGTGCCGGACCCGGTCCGTTTTTTGCCGCGGCGGCCCATTCCGGGGTGCCGGACCCGGTCCGTTTTTTGCCGCGGCGGCCCATTCCGGGGTGCCGGCTCCGGCCCGTTTTTTGACGCGGCGGCCCATTCCGGGGTGCCGGGGCCGGTCCGTTTTTTGCCGCGGCGGCCCATTCCGGGGTGCCGGACCCAGTCCGTTTTTTGCCGCGGCGGCCCATTCCGGGGTGCCGGGGCCGGTCCGTTTTTTGCCGCGGCGGCCCATTCCGGGGTGCCGGACCCGGTCCGTTTTTTGCCGCGGCGGCCCATTCCGGGGTGCCGGGGCCGGTCCGTTTTTTGCCGCGGCGGCCCATTCCGGGGTGCCGGAGCCGGTCCGTTTTTTGCCGCGGCGGCCCATTCCGGGGTGCCGGCGCCGGTCCGTTTTTTGCTGCGGCGGCCCATTCCGAAGTGCCGGCGCCGGTCCGTTTTTTGCCGCGGCGGCCCATTCCGGGGTGCCGGAGCCGGTCCGTTTTTTGCCGCGGCGGCCCATTCCGGGGTGCCGGCGCTGGTCCGTTTTTTGCCGCGGCGGCCCATTTTTGGGTGCCGGACCCGGTCCGTTTTTTGCCGCGGCGGCCCATTCCGGGGTGCCGGCGCCGGTCCGTTTTTTGCCGCGGCGGCCCATTCCGGGGTGCCGGGGCCGGTCCGTTTTTTGCCGCGGCGGCCCATTCCGGGGTGCCGGACCCGGTCCGTTTTTTGCCGCGGCGGCCCATTTTTGGGTGCCGGGGCCGGTCCGTTTTTTGCCGCGGCGGCCCATTCCGGGGTGCCGGGGCTGGTCCGTTTTTTGCCGCGGCGGCCCATTCCGGGGTGCCGGACCCGGTCCGTTTTTTGCCGCGGCGGCCCATTCCGGGGTGCCGGACCCGGTCCGTTTTTTGACGCGGCGGCCCATTCCGGGGTGCCGGGGCCGGTCCGTTTTTTGCCGCGGCGGCCCATTCCGGGGTGCCGGCGCCGGTCCGTTTTTTGCCGCGGCGGCCCATTCCGGGGTGCCGGCTCCGGTCCGTTTTTTGCCGCGGCGGCCCATTCCGGGGTGCCGGAGCCGGTCCGTTTTTTGCCGCGGCGGCCCATTCCGGGGTGCCGGCTCCGGTCCGTTTTTTGCCGCGGCGGCCCATTCCGGGGTGCCGGCGCCGGTCCGTTTTTTGCCGCGGCGGCCCATTCCGGGGTGCCGGACCCGGTCCGTTTTTTGCCGCGGCGGCCCATTCCGGGGTGCCGGGGCCGGTCCGTTTTTTGCCGCGGCGGCCCATTCCGGGGTGCCGGACCCGGTCCGTTTTTTGCCGCGGCGGCCCATTCCGGGGTGCCGGCGCCGGTCCGTTTTTTGCCGCGGCGGCCCATTCCGGGGTGCCGGGGCCGGTCCGTTTTTTGCCGCGGCGGCCCATTCCGGGGTGCCGGGGCCGGTCCGTTTTTTGCCGCGGCGGCCCATTCCGGGGTGCCGGACCCGGTCCGTTTTTTGACGCGGCGGCCCATTCCGGGGTGCCGGGGCCGGTCCGTTTTTTGCCGCGGCGGCCCATTCCGGGGTGCCGGCGCCGGTCCGTTTTTTGCCGCGGCGGCCCATTCCGGGGTGCCGGCGCCGGTCCGTTTTTTGCCGCGGCGGCCCATTCCGGGGTGCCGGCTCCGGTCCGTTTTTTGCCGCGGCGGCCCATTCCGGGGTGCCGGAGCCGGTCCGTTTTTTGCCGCGGCGGCCCATTCCGGGGTGCCGGGGCCGGTCCGTTTTTTGCCGCGGCGGCCCATTCCGGGGTGCCGGCTCCGGTCCGTTTTTTGCCGCGGCGGCCCATTCCGGGGTGCCGGGGCCGGTCCGTTTTTTGACGCGGCGGCCCATTCCGGGGTGCCGGGGCCGGTCCGTTTTTTGCCGCGGCGGCCCATTCCGGGGTGCCGGGGCCGGTCCGTTTTTTGCCGCGGCGGCCCATTCCGGGGTGCCGGACCCGGTCCGTTTTTTGCCGCGGCGGCCCATTCCGGGGTGCCGGACCCGGTCCGTTTTTTGACGCGGCGGCCCATTCCGGGGTGCCGGAGCCGGTCCGTTTTTTGCCGCGGCGGCCCATTCCGGGGTGCCGGAGCCGGTCCGTTTTTTGACGCGGCGGCCCATTCCGGGGGGCCGGGGCCGGTCCGTTTTTTTGCCGCGGCGGCCCATTCCGGGGTGCCGGGGCCGGTCCGTTTTTTGCCGCGGCGGCCCATTCCGGGGTGCCGGGGCCGGTCCGTTTTTTGCCGCGGCGGCCCATTCCGGGGTGCCGGAGCCGGTCCGTTTTTTGCCGCGGCGGCCCATTCCGGGGTGCCGGCTCCGGCCCGTTTTTTGCCGCGGCGGCCCATTCCGGGGTGCCGGGGCCGGTCCGTTTTTTGCCGCGGCGGCCCATTCCGGGGTGCCGGGGCCGGTCCGTTTTTTGCCGCGGCGGCCCATTCCGGGGTGCCGGACCCGGTCCGTTTTTTGCCGCGGCGGCCCATTCCGGGGGGCCGGACCCGGTCCGTTTTTTGACGCGGCGGCCCATTCCGGGGTGCCGGGGCCGGTCCGTTTTTTGCCGCGGCGTCCCATTCCGGGGTGCCGGAGCCGGTCCGTTTTTTGACGCGGCGGCCCATTCCGGGGTGCCGGGGCCGGTCCGTTTTTTGCCGCGGCGGCCCATTCCGGGGTGCCGGCGCCGGTCCGTTTTTTGCCGCGGCGGCCCATTCCGGGGTGCCGGCGCCGGTCCGTTTTTTGCCGCGGCGGCCCATTCCGGGGTGCCGGAGCCGGTCCGTTTTTTGCCGCGGCAGCCCATTCCGGGGTGCCGGACCCGGTCCGTTTTTTGACGCGGCAGCCCATTCCGGGGTGCCGGACCCGGTCCGTTTTTTGCCGCGGCGGCCCATTCCGGGGTGCCGGAGCCGGTCCGTTTTTTGACGCGGCGGCCCATTCCGGGGTGCCGGACCCGGTCCGTTTTTTGACGCGGCGGCCCATTCCGGGGTGCCGGCTCCGGTCCGTTTTTTGCCACGGCGGCCCATTCCGGGGTGCCGGGGCCGGTCCGTTTTTTGCCGCGGCGGCCCATTCCGGGGTGCCAGAGCCGGTCCGTTTTTTGCCGCGGCGGCCCATTCCAGGGTGCCGGCGCCGGTCCGTTTTATGCCGCGGCGGCCCATTCCGGGGTGCCGGGGCCGGTCCGTTTTTTGCCGCGGCGGCCCATTCCGGGGTGCCGGCTCCGGCCCGTTTTTTGCCGCGGCGGCCCATTCCGGGGTGCCGGGGCCGGTCCGTTTTTTGCCGCGGCGGCCCATTCCGGGGTGCCGGCGCCGGTCCGTTTTTTGCCGCGGCGGCCCATTCCGGGGTGCCAGGGCCGGTCCGTTTTTTGCCGCGGCGGCCCATTCCGGGGTGCCGGAGCCGGTCCGTTTTTTGCCGCGGCGGCCCATTCCGGGGTGCCGGCGCCGGTCCGTTTTTTGCCGCGGCAGCCCATTCCGGGGTGCCGGGGCCGGTCCGTTTTTTGCCACGGCGGCCCATTCCGGGGTGCCGGAGCCGGTCCGTTTTTTGCCGCGGCGGCCCATTCCGGGGTGCCGGACCCGGTCCGTTTTTTGACGCGGCGGCCCATTCCGGGGTGCCGGCTCCGGTCCGTTTTTTGCCACGGCGGCCCATTCCGGGGTGCCGGAGCCGGTCCGTTTTTTGCCGCGGCGGCCCATTCCGGGGTGCCGGCGCCGGTCCGTTTTTTGACGCGGCGGCCCATTCCGGGGTGCCGGCTCCGGTCCGTTTTTTGCCACGGTGGCCCATTCCGGGGTGCCGGGGCCGGTCCGTTTTTTGCCGCGGCGGCCCATTCCGGGGTGCCAGAGCCGGTCCGTTTTTTGCCGTGGCGGCCCATTCCAGGGTGCCGGCGCCGGTCCGTTTTATGCCGCGGCGGCCCATTCCGGGGTGCCGGGGCCGGTCCGTTTTTTGCCGCGGCGGCCCATTCCGGGGTGCCGGCTCCGGCCCGTTTTTTGCCGCGGCGGCCCATTCCGGGGTGCCGGGGCCGGTCCGTTTTTTGCCGCGGCGGCCCATTCCGGGGTGCCGGCGCCGGTCCGTTTTTTGCCGCGGCGGCCCATTCCGGGGTGCCGGACCCGGTCCGTTTTTTGCCGCGGCGGCCCATTCCGGGGTGCCGGGGCCGGTCCGTTTTTTGCCGCGGCGGCCCATTCCGGGGTGCCGGAGCCGGTCCGTTTTTTTGCCGCGGCGGCCCATTCCGGGGTGCCGGCGCCGGCCCGTTTTTTGCCGCGGCAGCCCATTCCGGGGTGCCGGCTCCGGTCCGTTTTTTGCCACGGCGGCCCATTCCGGGGGTGCCGGCGCCGGCCCGTTTTTTGCCGCGGCAGCCCATTCCGGGGTGCCGGGGCCGGTCCGTTTTTTGCCGCGGCGGCCCATTCCGGGGTGCCGGACCCGGTCCGTTTTTTGCCGCGGCGGCCCATTCCGGGGGTGCCGGCGCCGGTCCGTTTTTTGCCGCGGCGGCCCATTCCGGGGTGCCGGGGCCGGTCCGTTTTTTGCCGCGGCGGCCCATTCCGGGGTGCCGGGGCCGGTCCGTTTTTTGCCGCGGCGGCCCATTCCGGGGTGCCGGACCCGGTCCGTTTTTTGACGCGGCGGCCCATTCCGGGGTGCCGGACCCGGTCCGTTTTTTGCCGCGGCGGCCCATTCCGGGGTGCCGGAGCCGGTCCGTTTTTTGCCGCGGCGGCCCATTCCGGGGTGCCGGAGCCGGTCCGTTTTTTGACGCGGCGGCCCATTCCGGGGTGCCGGAGCCGGTCCGTTTTTTGACGCGGCGGCCCATTCCGGGGGGCCGGGGCCGGTCCGTTTTTTGCCGCGGCGGCCCATTCCGGGGTGCCGGGGCCGGTCCGTTTTTTTGCCGCGGCGGCCCATTCCGGGGTGCCGGGGCCGGTCCGTTTTTTGCCGCGGCGGCCCATTCCGGGGGTGCCGGAGCCGGTCCGTTTTTTGCCGCGGCGGCCCATTCCGGGCTGCCGGCTCCGGCCCGTTTTTTGCCGCGGCGGCCCATTCCGGGGGTGCCGGCGCCGGTCCGTTTTTTGCCGCGGCGGCCCATTCCGGGGTGCCGGGGCCGGTCCGTTTTTTGCCGCGGCGGCCCATTCCGGGGTGCCGGAGCCGGTCCGTTTTTTGCCGCGGCGGCCCATTCCGGGGGTGCCGGGGCCGGTCCGTTTTTTGACGCGGCGGCCCATTCCGGGGTGCCGGACCCGGTCCGTTTTTTGACGCGGCGGCCCATTCCGGGGTGCCGGAGCCGGTCCGTTTTTTGACGCGGCGGCCCATTCCGGGGTGCCGGGGCCGGTCCGTTTTTTGACGCGGCGGCCCATTCCGGGGGTGCCGGCGCCGGTCCGTTTTTTGCCGCGGCGGCCCATTCCGGGGTGCCGGCGCCGGTCCGTTTTTTGCCGCGGCGGCCCATTCCGGGGTGCCGGAGCCGGTCCGTTTTTTGCCGCGGCGGCCCATTCCGGGGTGCCGGACCCGGTCCGTTTTTTGACGCGGCAGCCCATTCCGGGGTGCCGGACCCGGTCCGTTTTTTGCCGCGGCGGCCCATTCCGGGGTGCCGGACCCGGTCCGTTTTTTGACGCGGCGGCCCATTCCGGGGTGCCGGCTCCGGTCCGTTTTTTGCCACGGCGGCCCATTCCGGGGTGCCGGGGCCGGTCCGTTTTTTGCCGCGGCGGCCCATTCCAGGGTGCCGGCGCCGGTCCGTTTTATGCCGCGGCGGCCCATTCCGGGGTGCCGGGGCCGGTCCGTTTTTTGCCGCGGCGGCCCATTCCGGGGTGCCGGCTCCGGCCCGTTTTTTGCCGCGGCGGCCCATTCCGGGGTGCCGGGGCCGGTCCGTTTTTTGCCGCGGCGGCCCATTCCGGGGTGCCGGGGCCGGTCCGTTTTTTGCCGCGGCGGCCCATTCCGGGGTGCCAGGGCCGGTCCGTTTTTTGCCGCGGCGGCCCATTCCGGGGTGCCGGCGCCGGTCCGTTTTTTGCCGCGGCAGCCCATTCCGGGGTGCCGGGGCCGGTCCGTTTTTTGCCACGGTGGCCCATTCCGGGGTGCCGGAGCCGGTCCGTTTTTTGCCGCGGCGGCCCATTCCGGGGTGCCGGACCCGGTCCGTTTTTTGACGCGGCGGCCCATTCCGGGGTGCCGGAGCCGGTCCGTTTTTTGCCGCGGCGGCCCATTCCGGGGTGCCGGAGCCGGTCCGTTTTTTGCCGCGGCGGCCCATTCCGGGGTGCCGGACCCGGTCCGTTTTTTGCCGCGGCGGCCCATTCCGGGGTGCCGGCTCCGGTCCGTTTTTTGCCACGGCGGCCCATTCCGGGGTGCCGGGGCCGGTCCGTTTTTTTGCCGCGGCGGCCCATTCCGGGGTGCCAGAGCCGGTCCGTTTTTTTGCCGTGGCGGCCCATTCCAGGGTGCCGGCGCCGGTCCGTTTTATGCCGCGGCGGCCCATTCCGGGGTGCCGGGGCCGGTCCGTTTTTTGACGCGGCGGCCCATTCCGGGGTGCCGGAGCCGGTCCGTTTTTTGCCGCGGCGGCCCATTCCGGGGTGCCGGGGCCGGTCCGTTTTTTGCCGCGGCGGCCCATTCCGGGGTGCCGGCGCCGGTCCGTTTTTTGCCGCGGCGGCCCATTCCGGGGTGCCGGACCCGGTCCGTTTTTTGACGCGGCGGCCCATTCCGGGGTGCCGGAGCCGGTCCGTTTTTTGCCGCGGCCGCCCATTCCGGGGTGCCGGCGCCGGCCCGTTTTTTGCCGCGGCAGCCCATTCCGGGGTGCCGGCTCCGGTCCGTTTTTTGCCACGGTGGCCCATTCCGGGGTGCCGGGGCCGGTCCGTTTTTTGCCACGGCGGCCCATTCCGGGGTGCCGGAGCCGGTCCGTTTTTTGCCGCGGCGGCCCATTCCGGGGTGCCGGGGCCGGTCCGTTTTTTGCCGCGGCGGCCCATTCCGGGGTGCCGGCGCCGGTCCGTTTTTTGCCGCGGCGGCCCATTCCGGGGTGCCGGCGCCGGTCCGTTTTTGCCGCGGCGGCCCATTCCGGGGTGCCGGCGCTGGTCCGTTTTTTTGACGCGGCGGCCCATTCCGGGGTGCCGGCTCTGGTCCGTTTTTTGCCGCGGCGGCCCATTCCGGGGTGCCGGACCCGGTCCGTTTTTTGCCGCGGCGGCCCATTCCGGGGTGCCGGGGCCGGTCCGTTTTTTGCCGCGGCCGCCCATTCCGGGGTGCCGGGGCCGGTCCGTTTTTTGCCGCGGCGGCCCATTCCGGGGTGCCGGCTCCGGTCCGTTTTTTGCCGCGGCGGCCCATTCCGGGGTGCCGGGGCCGGTCCGTTTTTTGCCGCAGCGGCCCATTCCGGGGTGCCGGGGCCGGTCCGTTTTTTGCCGCGGCGGCCCATTCCGGGGTGCCGGAGCCGGTCCGTTTTTTGCCGCGGCGGCCCATTCCGGGGTGCCGGAGCCGGTCCGTTTTTTGCCACGGTGGCCCATTCCGGGGTGCCGGCTCCGGTCCGTTTTTTGCCGCGGCGGCCCATTCCGGGGTGCCGGGGCCGGTCCGTTTTTTGCCGCGGCGGCCCATTCCGGGGTGCCGGACCCGGTCCGTTTTTTGACGCGGCGGCCCATTCCGGGGTGCCGGGGCCGGTCCGTTTTTTGCCGCGGCGGCCCATTCCGGGGTGCCGGCGCCGGTCCGTTTTTTGCCGCGGCGGCCCATTCCAGGGTGCCGGCGCCGGTCCGTTTTTTGCCGCGGCGGCCCATTCCGGGGTGCCGGGGCCGGTCCGTTTTTTGCCGCGGCGGCCCATTCCGGGGTGCCGGCGCCGGTCCGTTTTTTGCCGCGGCAGCCCATTCCGGGGTGCCGGACCCGGTCCGTTTTTTGCCGCGGCGGCCCATTCCGGGGTGCCGGCGCCGGTCCGTTTTTTGACGCGGCGGCCCATTCCGGGGTGCCGGCTCCGGTCCGTTTTATGCCGCGGCGGCCCATTCCGGGGTGCCGGGGCCGGTCCGTTTTTTGACGCGGCGGCCCATTCCGGGGGTGCCGGCTCCGGTCCGTTTTTTGCCGCGGCGGCCCATTCCGGGGTGCCGGACCCGGTCCGTTTTTTGCCGCGGCGGCCCATTCCGGGGTGCCGGCGCCGGTCCGTTTTTTGCCGCGGCGGCCCATTCCGGGGTGCCGGACCCGGTCCGTTTTTTGACGCGGCGGCCCATTCCGGGGTGCCGGAGCCGGTCCGTTTTTTGCCGCGGCCGCCCATTCCGGGGTGCCGGCGCCGGCCCGTTTTTTGCCGCGGCAGCCCATTCCGGGGTGCCGGCTCCGGTCCGTTTTTTGCCACGGTGGCCCATTCCGGGGTGCCGGGGCCGGTCCGTTTTTTGCCACGGCGGCCCATTCCGGGGTGCCGGAGCCGGTCCGTTTTTTGCCGCGGCGGCCCATTCCGGGGTGCCGGGGCCGGTCCGTTTTTTGCCGCGGCGGCCCATTCCGGGGTGCCGGCGCCGGTCCGTTTTTTGCCGCGGCGGCCCATTCCGGGGTGCCGGCGCTGGTCCGTTTTTTGACGCGGCGGCCCATTCCGGGGTGCCGGCTCTGGTCCGTTTTTTGCCGCGGCGGCCCATTCCGGGGTGCCGGACCCGGTCCGTTTTTTGCCGCGGCGGCCCATTCCGGGGTGCCGGGGCCGGTCCGTTTTTTGCCGCGGCCGCCCATTCCGGGGTGCCGGGGCCGGTCCGTTTTTTGCCGCGGCGGCCCATTCCGGGGTGCCGGCTCCGGTCCGTTTTTTGCCGCGGCGGCCCATTCCGGGGTGCCGGGGCCGGTCCGTTTTTTGCCGCAGCGGCCCATTCCGGGGTGCCGGGGCCGGTCCGTTTTTTGCCGCGGCGGCCCATTCCGGGGTGCCGGAGCCGGTCCGTTTTTTGCCGCGGCGGCCCATTCCGGGGTGCCGGAGCCGGTCCGTTTTTTGCCGCGGTGGCCCATTCCGGGGTGCCGGCTCCGGTCCGTTTTTTGCCGCGGCGGCCCATTCCGGGGTGCCGGGGCCGGTCCGTTTTTTGCCGCGGCGGCCCATTCCGGGGTGCCGGACCCGGTCCGTTTTTTGACGCGGCGGCCCATTCCGGGGTGCCGGGGCCGGTCCGTTTTTTGCCGCGGCGGCCCATTCCGGGGTGCCGGCGCCGGTCCGTTTTTTGCCGCGGCGGCCCATTCCAGGGTGCCGGCGCCGGTCCGTTTTTTGCCGCGGCGGCCCATTCCGGGGTGCCGGGGCCGGTCCGTTTTTTGCCGCGGCGGCCCATTCCGGGGTGCCGGCGCCGGTCCGTTTTTTGCCGCGGCAGCCCATTCCGGGGTGCCGGACCCGGTCCGTTTTTTGCCGCGGCGGCCCATTCCGGGGTGCCGGCGCCGGTCCGTTTTTTGCCGCGGCGGCCCATTCCAGGGTGCCGGACCAGGTCCGTTTTTTGCCGCGGCGGCCCATTCCGGGGTGCCGGACCCGGTCCGTTTTTTGACGGCGGCGGCCCATTCCGGGGTGCCGGCGCCGGTCCGTTTTTTGCCGCGGCGGCCCATTCCGGGGTGCCGGAGCCGGTCCGTTTTTTGCCACGGCAGCCCATTCCGGGGTGCCGGACCCGGTCCGTTTTTTGACGCGGCGGCCCATTCCGGGGTGCCGGACCGGTCCGTTTTTTGCCACGGCAGCCCATTCCGGGGTGCCGGCTCCGGTCCGTTTTTTGCCGCGGCGGCCCATTCCGGGGTGCCGGAGCCGGTCCGTTTTTTGCCGCGGCGGCCCATTCCGGGGTGCCGGACCCGGTCCGTTTTTTGACGCGGCGGCCCATTCCGGGGTGCCGGCTCCGGTCCGTTTTTTGCCACGGCGGCCCATTCCGGGGTGCCGGGGCGGTCCTTTTTTTGCCGCGGCGGCCCATTCCGGGGTGCCAGAGCCGGTCCGTTTTTTGCCGCGGCGGCCCATTCCAGGGTGCCGGCGCCGGTCCGTTTTATGCCGCGGCGGCCCATTCCGGGGTGCCGGGGCCGGTCCGTTTTTTGCCGCGGCGGCCCATTCCGGGGTGCCGGGGCCGGTCCGTTTTTTTGCCGCGGCGGCCCATTCCGGGGTGCCGGGGCCGGTCCGTTTTTTGCCGCGGCGGCCCATTCCGGGGTGCCGGACCCGGTCCGTTTTTTGCCGCGGCGGCCCATTCCGGGGTGCCAGGGCCGGTCCGTTTTTTGCCGCGGCGGCCCATTCCGGGGTGCCAGGGCCGGTCCGTTTTTTGCCGCGGCGGCCCATTCCGGGTGCCGGCTCCGTTCCGTTTTTTGCCGCGGCGGCCCATTCCGGGGTGCCGGACCCGGTCCGTTTTTGCCGCGGCGGCCCATTCCGGGGTGCCGGACCCGGTCCGTTTTTTGCCGCGGCGGCCCATTCCGGGGTGCCGGGGCCGGTCCATTTTTTGCCGCGGCAGCCCATTCCGGGGTGCCGGCGCCGGTCCGTTTTTTGCCACGGCGGCCCATTCCGGGGTGCCGGAGCCGGTCCGTTTTTTGCCACGGCAGCCCATTCCGGGGTGCCGGACCCGGTCCGTTTTTTGACGCGGCGGCCCATTCCGGGGTGCCGGCTCCGGTCCGTTTTTTGCCGCGGCGGCCCATTCCGGGTGCCGGAGCCGGTCCGTTTTTGCCGCGGCGGCCCATTCCGGGGTGCCGGACCCGGTCCGTTTTTTGACGCGGCGGCCCATTCCGGGGTGCCGGCTCCGGTCCGTTTTTTGCCACGGCGGCCCATTCCGGGGTGCCGGGGCCGGTCCTTTTTTTGCCGCGGCGGCCCATTCCGGGGTGCCAGAGCCGGTCCGTTTTTTGCCGCGGCGGCCCATTCCAGGGTGCCGGCGCCGGTCCGTTTTATGCCGCGGCGGCCCATTCCGGGGTGCCGGGGCCGGTCCGTTTTTTGCCGCGGCGGCCCATTCCGGGGTGCCGGGGCCGGTCCGTTTTTTGCCGCGGCGGCCCATTCCGGGGTGCCGGGGCCGGTCCGTTTTTTTGCCGCGGCGGCCCATTCCGGGGTGCCGGACCCGGTCCGTTTTTTGCCGCGGCGGCCCATTCCGGGGTGCCAGGGCCGGTCCGTTTTTTGCCGCGGCGGCCCATTCCGGGGTGCCAGGGCCGGTCCGTTTTTTTGCCGCGGCGGCCCATTCCGGGGTGCCGGCTCCGTTCCGTTTTTTGCCGCGGCGGCCCATTCCGGGGTGCCGGACCCGGTCCGTTTTTTGCCGCGGCGGCCCATTCCGGGGTGCCGGACCCGGTCCGTTTTTTTGCCGCGGCGGCCCATTCCGGGGTGCCGGGGCCGGTCCATTTTTTGCCGCGGCAGCCCATTCCGGGGTGCCGGCGCCGGTCCGTTTTTTGCCACGGCGGCCCATTCCGGGGTGCCGGCGCCGGTCCGTTTTTTGCCGCGGCGGCCCATTCCGGGGTGCCGGAGCCGGTCCGTTTTTTGCCGCGGCGGCCCATTCCGGGGTGCCGGGGCCGGTCCGTTTTTTGCCGCGGCGGCCCATTCCGGGGTGCCGGGGCCGGTCCGTTTTTTGCCGCGGCAGCCCATTCCGGGGTGCCGGGGCCGGTCCGTTTTTTTGCCGCGGCGGCCCATTCCGGGGTGCCGGACCCGGTCCGTTTTTTGCCGCGGCGGCCCATTCCGGGGTGCCAGGGCCGGTCCGTTTTTTGCCGCGGCGGCCCATTCCGGGGTGCCAGGGCCGGTCCGTTTTTTGCCGCGGCGGCCCATTCCGGGGTGCCGGCTCCGGTCCGTTTTTTGCCGCGGCGGCCCATTCCGGGGTGCCGGACCCGGTCCGTTTTTTGCCGCGGCGGCCCATTCCGGGGTGCCGGACCCGGTCCGTTTTTTGCCGCGGCGGCCCATTCCGGGGTGCCGGGGCCGGTCCGTTTTTTGCTGCGGCGGCCCATTCCGGGGTGCCGGCGCCGGTCCGTATTTTGCCGCGGCAGCCCATTCCGGGTATGCCGGCTCCGGTCCGTTTTTTGCCACGGCGGCCCATTCCGGGGTGCCGGCGCCGGTCCGTTTTTTGCCACGGCGGCCCATTCCGGGGTGCCGGCGCCGGTCCGTTTTTTTGCCGCGGCGGCCCATTCCGGGGTGCCGGCGCCGGTCCGTTTTTTGCCGCGGCGGCCCATTCCGGGTGCCGGAGCCGGTCCGTTTTTTGCCACGGCAGCCCCATTCCGGGGTGCCGGACCCGGTCCGTTTTTTGACGCGGCGGCCCATTCCGGGGTGCCGGCTCCGGTCCGTTTTTTGCCGCGGCGGCCCATTCCGGGGTGCCGGAGCCGGTCCGTTTTTTTGCCGCGGCGGCCCATTCCGGGGTGCCGGACCCGGTCCGTTTTTTGACGCGGCGGCCCATTCCGGGGTGCCGGCTCCGGTCCGTTTTTTGCCACGGCGGCCCATTCCGGGGTGCCGGACCCGGTCCGTTTTTTGCCGCGGCGGCCCATTCCGGGGTGCCAGAGCCGGTCCGTTTTTTGCCGCGGCGGCCCATTCCAGGGTGCCGGCGCCGGTCCGTTTTATGCCGCGGCGGCCCATTCCGGGGGTGCCGGGGCCGGTCCGTTTTTTGCCGCGGCGGCCCATTCCGGGGTGCCGGGGCCGGTCCGTTTTTTGCCGCGGCGGCCCATTCCGGGGTGCCGGGGCCGGTCCGTTTTTTGCCGCGGCGGCCCATTCCGGGGTGCCGGGGCCGGTCCGTTTTTTGCCGCGGCGGCCCATTCCGGGGTGCCGGACCCGGTCCGTTTTTTGCCGCGGCGGCCCATTCCGGGGTGCCAGGGCCGGTCCGTTTTTTGCCGCGGCGGCCCATTCCGGGGTGCCAGGGCCGGTCCGTTTTTTGCCGCGGCGGCCCATTCCGGGTGCCGGCTCCGTTCCGTTTTTTGCCGCGGCGGCCCATTCCGGGGTGCCGGACCCGGTCCGTTTTTTGCCGCGGCGGCCCATTCCGGGGTGCCGGACCCGGTCCGTTTTTTGCCGCGGCGGCCCATTCCGGGGTGCCGGCGCCGGTCCATTTTTTGCCGCGGCAGCCCATTCCGGGGTGCCGGCGCCGGTCCGTTTTTTGCCACGGCGGCCCATTCCGGGGTGCCGGCGCCGGTCCGTTTTTTGCCGCGGCGGCCCATTCCGGGGTGCCGGAGCCGGTCCGTTTTTTGCCGCGGCGGCCCATTCCGGGGTGCCGGGGCCGGTCCGTTTTTTGCCGCGGCGGCCCATTCCGGGGTGCCGGGGCCGGTACGTTTTTTGCCGCGGCGGCCCATTCCGGGGTGCCGGCTCCGGTCCGTTTTTTGCCGCGGCGGCCCATTCCGGGGTGCCGGACCCGGTCCGTTTTTTGCCGCGGCGGCCCATTCCGGGGTGCCAGGGCCGGTCCGTTTTTTGCTGCGGCGGCCCATTCCGGGGTGCCGGCGCCGGTCCGTATTTTGCCGCGGCAGCCCATTCCGGGGTGCCGGCTCCGGTCCGTTTTTTTGCCACGGCGGCCCATTCCGGGGTGCCGGGGCCGGTCCGTTTTTTGCCACGGCGGCCCATTCCGGGGTGCCGGAGCCGGTCCGTTTTTTGCCGCGGCGGCCCATTCCGGGGTGCCGGCGCCGGTCCGTTTTTTGCCGCGGCGGCCCATTCCGGGGTGCCGGACCCGGTCCGTTTTTTTGCCGCGGCGGCCCATTCCGGGGTGCCGGCGCCGGTCCGTTTTTTGCCGCGGCGGCCCATTCCGGGGTGCCGGGGCCGGTCCGTTTTTTGCCGCGGCGGCCCATTCCGGGTGCCGGCGGCCGGTCCGTTTTTTGCCGCGGCGGCCCATTCCGGGGTGCCGGACCCGGTCCGTTTTTTGCCGCGGCGGCCCATTCCGGGGTGCCGGCTCCGGTCCGTTTTTTGCCGCGGCGGCCCATTCCGGGGTGCCGGCGCCGGTCCGTTTTTTGCCGCGGCAGCCCATTCCGGGGTGCCGGGGCCGGTCCGTTTTTTGCCGCGGCGGCCCTTTCCGGGGTGTCAGAGCCGGTCCGTTTTTTGCCGCGGCGGCCCATTCCGGGGTGCCGGGGCCGGTCCGTTTTTTGCCGCGGCGGCCCATTCCGTGGTGCCGGCTCTGATCCGTTTTTTGCCGCGGCGGCCCATTCCGGGGTGCCGGACCCGGTCCGTTTTTTGCCGCGGCGGCCCATTCCGGGGTGCCGGACCCGGTCCGTTTTTTGCCGCGGCGGCCCATTCCGGGGTGCCAGGGCCGGTCCGTTTTTTGCCGCGGCGGCCCATTCCGGGGTGCCAGGGCCGGTCCGTTTTTTGCCGCGGCGGCCCATTCCGGGGTGCCGGCTCTGATCCGTTTTTTGCCGCGGCGGCCCATTCCGGGGTGCCGGACCCGGTCCGTTTTTTGCCGCGGCGGCCCATTCCGGGGTGCCGGGGCCGGTCCGTTTTTTGCCGCGGCGGCCCATTCCGGGGTGCCGGCGCCGGTCGGCAGCCCATTCCGGGGTGCCGGACCCGGTCCGTTTTTTGCCACGGTGGCCCATTCCGGGGTGCCGGGGCCGGTCCGTTTTTTGCCACGGCGGCCCATTCCGGGGTGCCGGAGCCGGTCCGTTTTTTGCCACGGCGGCCCATTCCGGGGTGCCGGCTCCGGTCCGTTTTATGCCACGGTGGCCCATTCCGGGGTGCCGGCGCCGGTCCGTTTTTTTGCCGCGGCGGCCCTTTCCGGGGTGTCAGAGCCGGTCCGTTTTTTTGCCGCGGCGGCCCATTCCGGGGTGCCGGCTCTGATCCGTTTTTTGCCGCGGCGGCCCATTCCGGGGTGCCGGCTCTGATCCGTTTTTTGCCGCGGCGGCCCATTCCGGGGTGCCGGGGCCGGTCCGTTTTATGCCGCGGCGGCCCATTCCGGGGTGCCGGGGCCGGTCCGTTTTTTGCCGCGGCGGCCCATTCCGGGGGTGCCGGAGCCGGTCCGTTTTTTGCCGCGGCGGCCCATTCCGGGGTGCCGGGGCCGGTCCGTTTTTTGCCACGGCGGCCCATTCCGGGGTGCCGGCTCTGATCCGTTTTTTGCCGCGGCGGCCCATTCCGGGGTGCCGGGGCCGGTCCGTTTTTTGCCGCGGCGGCCCATTCCGGGGGGCCGCCTCCGGTCCGTTTTTTGCCGCGGTACCCCATTCCGGGGTGCCGGGGCCGGTCCGTTTTTTACCACGGCGGCCCATTCCGGGGTGCCGGAGCCGGTCCGTTTTTTGCCGCGGCGGCCCATTCCGGGGTGCCGGACCCGGTCCGTTTTTTGCCGCGGCGGCCCATTCCGGGGTGCCGGACCCGGTCCGTTTTTTGCCACGGCGGCCCATTCCGGGGGTGCCGGCTCCGGTCCGTTTTTTTTGCCGCGGCGGCCCATTCCGGGGTGCCGGGGCCGGTCCGTTTTTTGCCGCGGCAGCCCATTCCGGGGTGCCGGGGCCGGTCCGTTTTTTGCCGCGGCGGCCATTCCGGGGTGCCGGGGCCGGTCCGTTTTTTGCCGCGGCGGCCCATTCCGGGGTGCCGGGGCCGGTCCGTTTTTTGCCGCGGCGGCCCATTCCGGGGTGCCGGGGCCGGTCCGTTTTTTTGCCGCGGCGGCCCATTCCGGGGTGCCGGGGCCGGTCCGTTTTTTGCCGCGGCGGCCCATTCCGGGGTGCCGGCGCCGGTCCGTTTTTTGCCGCGGCGGCCCATTCCGGGGTGCCGGGGCCGGTCCGTTTTTTGCCGCGGCGGCCCATTCCGGGGTGCCGGGGCCGGTCCGTTTTTTGCCGCGGCGGCCCATTCCGGGGTGCCGGACCCGGTCCGTTTTTTGCCGCGGCGGCCCATTCCGGGGTGCCGGCTCCGGTCCGTTTTTTGCCGCGGCGGCCCATTCCGGGGTGCCGGCGCCGGTCCGTTTTTTGCCGCGGCAGCCCATTCCGGGGTGCCGGGGCCGGTCCGTTTTTTGCCGCGGCGGCCCTTTCCGGGGTGTCAGAGCCGGTCCGTTTTTTGCCGCGGCGGCCCATTCCGTGGTGCCGGCTCTGATCCGTTTTTTGCCGCGGCGGCCCATTCCGGGGTGCCGGGGCCGGTCCGTTTTTTGCCGCGGCGGCCCATTCCGGGGTGCCGGACCCGGTCCGTTTTTTGCCGCGGCGGCCCATTCCGGGGTGCCAGGGCCAGTCCGTTTTTTGCCGCGGCGGCCCATTCCGGGGTGCCAGGGCCGGTCCGTTTTTTGCCGCGGCGGCCCATTCCGGGGTGCCGGCTCCGGTCCGTTTTTTGCCGCGGCGGCCCATTCCGGGGTGCCGGACCCGGTCCGTTTTTTGCCGCGGCGGCCCATTCCGGGGTGCCGGCGCCGGTCCGTTTTTTGCCGCGGCGGCCCATTCCGGGGTGCCGGCGCCGGTCCGTATTTTGCCGCGGCAGCCCATTCCGGGGTGCCGGACCCGGTCCGTTTTTTGCCACGGTGGCCCATTCCGGGGTGCCGGGGCCGGTCCGTTTTTTGCCACGGCGGCCCATTCCGGGGTGCCGGAGCCGGTCCGTTTTTTGCCACGGCGGCCCATTCCGGGGTGCCGGCTCCGGTCCGTTTTATGCCACGGTGGCCCATTCCGGGGTGCCGGCGCCGGTCCGTTTTTTGCCGCGGCGGCCCTTTCCGGGGTGTCAGAGCCGGTCCGTTTTTTTTGCCGCGGCGGCCCATTCCGGGGTGCCGGCTCTGATCCGTTTTTTGCCGCGGCGGCCCATTCCGGGGTGCCGGCTCTGATCCGTTTTTTGCCGCGGCGGCCCATTCCGGGGTGCCGGGGCCGGTCCGTTTTTTTGCCGCGGCGGCCCATTCCGGGGTGCCGGGGCCGGTCCGTTTTTTGCCGCGGCGGCCCATTCCGGGGTGCCGGAGCCGGTCCGTTTTTTGCCGCGGCGGCCCATTCCGGGGTGCCGGGGCCGGTCCGTTTTTTGCCACGGCGGCCCATTCCGGGGTGCCGGCTCTGATCCGTTTTTTGCCGCGGCGGCCCATTCCGGGGGTGCCGGGGCCGGTCCGTTTTTTGCCGCGGCGGCCCATTCCGGGGGGCCGCCTCCGGTCCGTTTTTTGCCGCGGTACCCCATTCCGGGGTGCCGGGGCCGGTCCGTTTTTTGCCACGGCGGCCCATTCCGGGGTGCCGGAGCCGGTCCGTTTTTTGCCGCGGCGGCCCATTCCGGGGTGCCGGGGCCGGTCCGTTTTTTGCCGCGGCGGCCCATTCCGGGGTGCCGGGGCCGGTCCGTTTTTTGCCACGGCGGCCCATTCCGGGGGTGCCGGCTCCGGTCCGTTTTTTGCCGCGGCGGCCCATTCCGGGGTGCCGGGGGCCGGTCCGTTTTTTGCCGCGGCAGCCCATTCCGGGGTGCCGGGGCCGGTCCGTTTTTTGCCGCGGCGGCCCATTCCGGGGTGCCGGCGCCGGTCCGTTTTTTGCTGCGGCGGCCCATTCCGGGGTGCCAGGGCCGGTCCGTTTTTTGCCGCGGCGGCCCATTCCGGGGTGCCGGCTCCGGTCCGTTTTTTGACGCGGCGGCCCATTCCGGGGTGCCGGGGCCGGTCCGTTTTTTACCGCGGCGGCCCATTCCGGGGTGCCGGAGCCGGTCCGTTTTTTGACGCGGCGGCCCATTCCGGGGGTGCCGGAGCCGGTCCGTTTTTTGCCACGGTGGCCCATTCCGGGGTGCCGGACCCGGTCCGTTTTTTGACGCGGCGGCCCATTCCGGGGTGCCGGCGCCGGTCCGTTTTTTGCCGCGGCGGCCCATTCCGGGGTGCCGGCGCCGGTCCGTTTTTTGCCGCGGCGGCCCATTCCAGGGTGCCGGCGCCGGTCCGTTTTTTGCCGCGGCGGCCCATTCCGGGGTGCCGGCTCCGGTCCGTTTTTTGCCGCGGCGGCCCATTTCGGGGTGCCGGGGCCGGTCCGTTTTTTGCCGCGGCAGCCCATTCCGGGGTGCCGGACCCGGTCCGTTTTTTGCCGCGGCGGCCCATTCCGGGGTGCCGGCTCCGGTCCGTTTTTTGCCGCGGCGGCCCATTCCGGGGTGCCGGCGCCGGTCCGTTTTTTGCCGCGGCGGCCCATTCCGGGGTGCCGGACCCGGTCCGTTTTTTTGACGCGGCGGCCCATTCCGGGGTGCCGGACCCGGTCCGTTTTTTGCCGCGGCGGCCCTTTCCGGGGTGTCAGAGCCGGTCCGTTTTTTGCCGCGGCGGCCATTCCGGGGTGCCGGGGCCGGTCCGTTTTTTGCCGCGGCGGCCCATTCCGGGGTGCCGGCTCTGATCCGTTTTTTGCCGCGGCGGCCCACTCCGGGGGGCCGGCTCCGGTCCGTTTTTTGCCGCGGCGTCCCATTCCGGGGTGCCGGACCCGGTCCGTTTTTTTGCCGCGGCGGCCCATTCCGGGGTGCCGGGGCCGGTCCGTTTTTTGCCGCGGCGGCCCATTCGGGGTGCCGGCGCCGGTCCGTATTTTGCCGCGGCAGCCCATTCCGGGGTGCCGGACCCGGTCCGTTTTTTGCCACGGTGGCCCATTCCGGGGTGCCGGGGCCGGTCCGTTTTTTGCCACGGCGGCCCATTCCGGGGTGCCGGAGCCGGTCCGTTTTTTTGCCGCGGCGGCCCATTCCGGGGTGCCGGGGCCGGTCCGTTTTTTGCCGCGGCGGCCCATTCCGGGGTGCCGGGGCCGGTCCGTTTTTTGCCGCGGCGGCCCATTCCGGGGTGCCGGACCCGGTCCGTTTTTTGCCGCGGCGGCCCATTCCGGGGTGCCGGCTCCGGTCCGTTTTTTGCCGCGGCGGCCCATTCCGGGGTGCCGGACCCGGTCCGTTTTTTGCCACGGTGGCCCATTCCGGGGTGCCGGCGCCGGTCCGTTTTTTGCCGCGGCAGCCCATTCCGGGGTGCCGGGGCCGGTCCGTTTTTTGCCGCGGCGGCCCTTTCCGGGGTGTCAGAGGGCGGCCCATTCCGGGGGTGCCGGGGCCGGTCCGTTTTTTGCCGCGGCGGCCCATTCCGGGGTGCCGGCTCTGATCCGTTTTTTGCCGCGGCGGCCCATTCCGGGGTGCCGGGGCCGGTCCGTTTTTTGCCGCGGCGGCCCATTCCGGGGTGCCGGGGCCGGTCCGTTTTTTGCCGCGGCGGCCCATTCCGGGGTGCCGGGGCCGGTCCGTTTTTTGCCACGGCGGCCCATTCCGGGGTGCCGGCTCTGATCCGTTTTTTGCCGCGGCGGCCCATTCCGGGGTGCCGGGGCTGGTCCGTTTTTTGCCGCGGCGGCCCATTCCGGGGGGCCGGCTCCGGTCCGTTTTTTTGCCGCGGTAGCCCATTCCGGGGTGCCGGGGCCGGTCCGTTTTTTGCCGCGGCGGCCCATTCCGGGGTGCCGGCTCCGGTCCGTTTTTTGCCGCGGCGGCCCATTCCGGGGTGCCGGGGCCGGTCCGTTTTTTTGCCGCGGCGGCCCATTCCGGGGTGCCGGCGCCGGTCCGTTTTTTGCCACGGCGGCCCATTCCGGGGTGCCGGCTCCGGTCCGTTTTTTGCCGCGGCGGCCCATTCCGGGGTGCCGGGGCCGGTCCGTTTTTTGCCGCGGCAGCCCATTCCTGGGTGCCGGGGCCGGTCCGTTTTTTGCCGCGGCGGCCCATTCCGGGGTGCCGGCGCCGGTCCGTTTTTTGCTGCGGCGGCCCATTCCGGGGTGCCAGGGCCGGTCCGTTTTTTGCCGCGGCGGCCCATTCCGGGGGGCCGGCTCCGGTCCGTTTTTTGACGCGGCGGCCCATTCCGGGGTGCCGGACCCGGTCTGTTTTTTGACGCGGCGGCCCATTCCGGGGTGCCGGCTCCGGTCCGTTTTTTGCCGCGGCGGCCCATTCCGGGGTGCCGGCGCCGGTCCGTTTTTTTGCCGCGGCGGCCCATTCCGGGGTGCCGGGGCCGGTCCGTTTTTTGCCGCGGCGGCCCATTCCGGGGTGCCGGAGCCGGTCCGTTTTTTGCCGCGGCGGCCCATTCCGGGGTGCCGGGGCCGGTCCGTTTTTTGCCACGGCGGCCCATTCCGGGGTGCCGGGTCTGATCCGTTTTTTGCCACGGCGGCCCATTCCGGGGTGCCGGGGCCGGTCCGTTTTTTTGCCGCGGCGGCCCATTCCGGGGGGCCGGCTCCGGTCCGTTTTTTGCCGCGGTAGCCCATTCCGGGGTGCCGGGGCCGGTCCGTTTTTTGGCCACGCGGCCCATTCCGGGGTGCCGGAGCCGGTCCGTTTTTTGCCGCGGCGGCCCATTCCGGGGTGCCGGGGCCGGTCCGTTTTTTGCCCGCGGCCTCGGCGGCCATTCCGGGGTGCCGGCTCCGGTCCGTTTTTTTGCCACGGCGGCCCATTCCGGGGTGCCGGACCCGGTCCGTTTTTTGCCGCGGCGGCCCATTCCGGGGTGCCGGGGCCGGTCCGTTTTTTGCCGCGGCAGCCCATTCCGGGGTGCCGGGGCCGGTCCGTTTTTTGCCGCGGCGGCCCATTCCGGGGTGCCGGCGCCGGTCCGTTTTTTGCTGCGGCGGCCCATTCCGGGGTGCCAGAGCCGGTCCGTTTTTTGCCGCGGCGGCCCATTCGGGGTGCCGGCTCCGGTCCGTTTTTTTGACGCGGCGGCCCATTCCGGGGTGCCGGGGCCGGTCCGTTTTTTACCGCGGCGGCCCCATTCCGGGGTGCCGGAGCCGGTCCGTTTTTTGACGCGGCGGCCCATTCCGGGGGTGCCGGAGCCGGTCCGGTTTTTTGCCACGGTGGCCCATTCCGGGGTGCCGGACCCGGTCCGTTTTTTGACGCGGCGGCCCATTCCGGGGTGCCGGACCCGGTCCGTTTTTTGCCGCGGCGGCCCATTCCGGGGTGCCGGCGCCGGTCCGTTTTTTGCCGCGGCGGCCCATTCCAGGGTGCCGGCGCCGGTCCGTTTTTTGCCGCGGCGGCCCATTCCGGGGTGCCGGACCCGGTCCGTTTTTTGCCGCGGCGGCCCATTCCGGGGTGCCGGGGCCGGTCCCGTTTTTTGCCGCGGCAGCCCATTCCGGGGTGCCGGACCCGGTCCGTTTTTTGCCGCGGCGGCCCATTCCGGGGTGCCGGCTCCGGTCCGTTTTTGCCGCGGCGGCCCATTCCGGGGTGCCGGCGCCGGTCCGTTTTTTGCCGCGGCGGCCCATTCCGGGGTGCCGGACCCGGTCCGTTTTTTGACGCGGCGGCCCATTCCGGGTGCCGGACCCGGTCCGTTTTTTGCCGCGGCGGCCCTTTCCGGGGTGTCAGAGCCGGTCCGTTTTTTGCCGCGGCGGCCCATTCCGGGGTGCCGGGGCCGGTCCGTTTTTTGCCGCGGCGGCCCATTCCGGGGTGCCGGCTCTGATCCGTTTTTTGCCGCGGCGGCCCACTCCGGGGGGCCGGCTCCGGTCCGTTTTTTGCCGCGGCGGCCCATTCGGGGGTGCCGGACCCGGTCCGTTTTTTGCCGCGGCGGCCCATTCCGGGGTGCCGGCGCCGGTCCGTTTTTTGCCGCGGCGGCCCATTCCGGGGTGCCGGCGCCGGTCCGTATTTTGCCGCGGCAGCCCATTCCGGGGTGCCGGACCCGGTCCGTTTTTTGCCACGGTGGCCCATTCCGGGGTGCCGGGGCCGGTCCGTTTTTTGCCACGGCGGCCCATTCCGGGGTGCCGGAGCCGGTCCGTTTTTTGCCGCGGCGGCCCATTCCGGGGTGCCAGGGCCGGTCCGTTTTTTGCCGCGGCGGCCCATTCCGGGGTGCCGGGGCCGGTCCGTTTTTTGCCGCGGCGGCCCATTCCGGGGTGCCGGAGCCGGTCCGTTTTTTGCCGCGGCGGCCCATTCCGGGGTGCCGGCTCCGGTCCGTTTTTTGCCGCGGCGGCCCATTCCGGGGTGCCGGCTCCGGTCCGTTTTTTGCCACGGTGGCCCATTCCGGGGTGCCGGCGCCGGTCCGTTTTTTGCCGCGGCAGCCCATTCCGGGGTGCCGGGGCCGGTCCGTTTTTTGCCGCGGCGGCCCTTTCCGGGGTGTCAGAGCCGGTCCGTTTTTTGCCGCGGCGGCCCATTCCGGGGTGCCGGGGCCGGTCCGTTTTTTGCCGCGGCGGCGCATTCCGGGGTGCCGGCTCTGATCCGTTTTTTGCCGCGGCGGCCCATTCCGGGGTGCCGGGGCCGGTCCGTTTTTTGCCGCGGCGGCCCATTCCGGGGTGCCGGACCCGGTCCGTTTTTTGCCGCGGCGGCCCATTCCGGGGTGCCGGGGCCGGTCCGTTTTTTGCCACGGCGGCCCATTCCGGGGTGCCGGGTCTGATCCGTTTTTTGCCACGGCGGCCCATTCCGGGGTGCCGGGGCCGGTCCGTTTTTTGCCGCGGCGGCCCATTCCGGGGGGCCGGCTCCGGTCCGTTTTTTGCCGCGGTAGCCCATTCCGGGGTGCCGGGGCCGGTCCGTTTTTTGCCACGGCGGCCCATTCCGGGGTGCCGGAGCCGGTCCGTTTTTTGCCGCGGCGGCCCATTCCGGGGTGCCGGGGCCGGTCCGTTTTTTGCCGCGGCGGCCCATTCCGGGGTGCCGGCTCCGGTCCGTTTTTTGCCGCGGCGGCCCATTCCGGGGTGCCGGCGCCGGTCCGTTTTTTGCCGCGGCGGCCCATTCCGGGGTGCCGGGGCCGGTCCGTTTTTTGCCGCGGCGGCCCATTCCGGGGTGCCGGAGCCGGTCCGTTTTTTGCCGCGGCGGCCCATTCCGGGGTGCCGGGGCCGGTCCGTTTTTTGCCACGGCGGCCCATTCCGGGGTGCCGGGTCTGATCCGTTTTTTGCCACGGCGGCCCATTCCGGGGTGCCGGGGCCGGTCCGTTTTTTGCCGCGGCGGCCCATTCCGGGGGGCCGGCTCCGGTCCGTTTTTTGCCGCGGTAGCCCATTCCGGGGTGCCGGGGCCGGTCCGTTTTTTGCCACGGCGGCCCATTCCGGGGTGCCGGAGCCGGTCCGTTTTTTGCCGCGGCGGCCCATTCCGGGGTGCCGGGGCCGGTCCGTTTTTTGCCGCGGCGGCCCATTCCGGGGTGCCGGCTCCGGTCCGTTTTTTGCCACGGCGGCCCATTCCGGGGTGCCGGACCCGGTCCGTTTTTTGCCGCGGCGGCCCATTCCGGGGTGCCGGGGCCGGTCCGTTTTTTGCCGCGGCAGCCCATTCCGGGGTGCCGGGGCCGGTCCGTTTTTTGCCGCGGCGGCCCATTCCGGGGGTGCCGGCGCCGGTCCGTTTTTTGCCGCGGCGGCCCATTCCGGGGTGCCGGACCCGGTCCGTTTTTTGACGCGGCGGCCCATTCCGGGGTGCCGGACCCGGTCCGTTTTTTGCCGCGGCGGCCCTTTCCGGGGTGTCAGAGCCGGTCCGTTTTTTGCCGCGGCAGCCCATTCCGGGGTGCCGGGGCCGGTCCGTTTTTTGCCGCGGCGGCCCATTCCGGGGTGCCGGCTCTGATCCGTTTTTTGCCGCGGCGGCCCACTCCGGGGGGCCGGCTCCGGTCCGTTTTTTGCCGCGGCGGCCCATTCCGGGGTGCCGGACCCGGTCCGTTTTTTGCCGCGGCGGCCCATTCCGGGGTGCCGGCGCCGGTCCGTTTTTTGCCGCGGCGGCCCATTCCGGGGTGCCGGCGCCGGTCCGTATTTTGCCGCGGCAGCCCATTCCGGGGTGCCGGACCCGGTCCGTTTTTTGCCACGGTGGCCCATTCCGGGGTGCCGGGGCCGGTCCGTTTTTTGCCACGGCGGCCCATTCCGGGGTGCCGGAGCCGGTCCGTTTTTTGCCGCGGCGGCCCATTCCGGGGTGCCAGGGCCGGTCCGTTTTTTGCCGCGGCGGCCCATTCCGGGGTGCCGGGGCCGGTCCGTTTTTTGCCGCGGCGGCCCATTCCGGGGTGCCGGAGCCGGTCCGTTTTTTGCCGCGGCGGCCCATTCCGGGGTGCCGGCTCCGGTCCGTTTTT
Source organism: Phalacrocorax carbo (assembly GCF_963921805.1). Taxonomy (NCBI): domain Eukaryota; kingdom Metazoa; phylum Chordata; class Aves; order Suliformes; family Phalacrocoracidae; genus Phalacrocorax; species Phalacrocorax carbo. Next base: position 19,523 of record NW_026990339.1, on the reverse strand, counting down.
TGCCGCGGCGGCCCATTCCGGGGTGCCGGCTCCGGTCCGTTTTTTTGCCACGGTGGCCCATTCCGGGGTGCCGGCGCCGGTCCGTTTTTTGCCGCGGCAGCCCATTCCGGGGTGCCGGGGCCGGTCCGTTTTTTGCCGCGGCGGCCCTTTCCGGGGTGTCAGAGCCGTCCGTTTTTTTGCCGCGGCGGCCCATTCCGGGGTGCCGGGGCCGGTCCGTTTTTTGCCGCGGCGGCGCATTCCGGGGTGCCGGCTCTGATCCGTTTTTTGCCGCGGCGGCCCATTCCGGGGTGCCGGGGCCGGTCCGTTTTTTGCCGCGGCGGCCCATTCCGGGGTGCCGGACCCGGTCCGTTTTTTGCCGCGGCGGCCCATTCCGGGGTGCCGGGGCCGGTCCGTTTTTTGCCACGGCGGCCCATTCCGGGGTGCCGGCTCTGATCCGTTTTTTGCCGCGGCGGCCCATTCCGGGGTGCCGGGGCCGGTCCGTTTTTTGCCGCGGCGGCCCATTCCGGGGGGCCGGCTCCGGTCCGTTTTTTGCCGCGGCGGCCCATTCCGGGGTGCCGGGGCCGGTCCGTTTTTTGCCGCGGCGGCCCATTCCGGGGTGCCGGGGCCGGTCCGTTTTTTGCCGCGGCGGCCCATTCCGGGGTGCCGGGGCCGGTCCGTTTTTTGACGCGGCGGCCCATTCCGGGGTGCCGGCGCCGGTCCGTTTTTTGCCACGGCGGCCCATTCCGGGGTGCCGGCTCCGGTCCGTTTTTTGCCGCGGCGGCCCATTCCGGGGTGCCGGGGCCGGTCCGTTTTTTGCCGCGGCAGCCCATTCCGGGGTGCCGGCGCCGGTCCGTTTTTTGCTGCGGCGGCCCATTCCGGGGTGCCAGGGCCGGTCCGTTTTTTGCCGCGGCGGCCCATTCCGGGGTGCCGGCTCCGGTCCGTTTTTTGACGCGGCGGCCCATTCCGGGGTGCCGACCCGGTCTGTTTTTTGACGCGGCGGCCCATTCCGGGGTGCCGGAGCCGGTCCGTTTTTTGACGCGGCGGCCCATTCCGGGGTGCCGGAGCCGGTCCGTTTTTTGCCACGGTGGCCCATTCCGGGGGTGCCGGCTCCGGTCCGTTTTTTGCCGCGGTGGCCCATTCCGGGGTGCCAGAGCCGGTCCGTTTTTTGCCGCGGCGGCCCATTCCGGGGGTGCCGGCGCCGGTCCGTTTTTGCCGCGGCGGCCCATTCCGGGGTGCCGGGGCCGGTCCGTTTTTTGCCGCGGCGGCCCATTCCGGGGTGCCGGACCCGGTCCGTTTTTTGCCGCGGCGGCCCATTCCGGGGTGCCGGGGCCGGTCCGTTTTTTGCCGCGGCAGCCCATTCCGGGGTGCCGGACCCGGTCCGTTTTTTGCCGCGGCGGCCCATTCCGGGGTGCCGGGGCCGGTCCGTTTTTTGCCGCGGCGGCCCATTCCGGGGTGCCGGCGCCGGTCCGTTTTTTGCCGCGGCGGCCCATTCCGGGGTGCCGGACCCGGTCCGTTTTTTGACGCGGCGGCCCATTCCGGGGTGCCGGAGCCGGTCCGTTTTTTGCCGCGGCGGCCCTTTCCGGGGTGTCAGAGCCGGTCCGTTTTTTGCCGCGGCGGCCCATTCCGGGGTGCCGGGGCCGGTCCGTTTTTTGCCGCGGCGGCCCATTCCGGGGTGCCGGCTCTGATCCGTTTTTTGCCGCGGCGGCCCACTCCGGGGTGCCGGCTCCGGTCCGTTTTTTTGCCGCGGCGGCCCATTCCGGGGTGCCGGACCCGGTCCGTTTTTTGCCGCGGCGGCCCATTCCGGGGTGCCGGCGCCGGTCCGTTTTTTGCCGCGGCGGCCCATTCCGGGGGTGCCGGGGCCGGTCCGTATTTTGCCGCGGCAGCCCATTCCGGGGTGCCGGACCCGGTCCGTTTTTTGCCACGGTGGCCCATTCCGGGGGTGCCGGGGCCGGTCCGTTTTTTGCCACGGCGGCCCATTCCGGGGTGCCGGAGCCGTTCCGTTTTTTGCCGCGGCGGCCCATTCCGGGGTGCCGGGGCCGGTCCGTTTTTTTGCCGCGGCGGCCCATTCCGGGGTGCCGGACCCGGTCCGTTTTTTGACGCGGCGGCCCATTCCGGGGTGCCGGGGCCGGTCCGTTTTTTGCCGCGGCGGCCCATTCCGGGGTGCCGGCTCCGGTCCGTTTTTTGCCGCGGCGGCCCATTCCGGGGTGCCGGCTCCGGTCCGTTTTTTGCCACGGTGGCCCATTCCGGGGTGCCGGCGCCGGTCCGTTTTTTGCCGCGGCAGCCCATTCCGGGGTGCCGGGGCCGGTCCGTTTTTTGCCGCGGCGGCCCTTTCCGGGGTGTCAGAGCCGGTCCGTTTTTTTGCCGCGGCGGCCCATTCCGGGGTGCCGGGGCCGGTCCGTTTTTTGCCGCGGCGGCCCATTCCGGGGTGCCGGCTCTGATCCGTTTTTTGCCGCGGCAGCCCATTCCGGGGTGCCGGACCCGGTCCGTTTTTTGCCGCGGCGGCCCATTCCGGGGTGCCGGGGCCGGTCCGTTTTTTGCCGCGGCGGCCCATTCCGGGGTGCCGGCGCCGGTCCGTTTTTTGCCGCGGCGGCACATTCCGGGGTGCCGGACCCGGTCCGTTTTTTGCCGCGGCGGCCCATTCCGGGGTGCCGGAGCCGGTCCGTTTTTTGCCGCGGCGGCCCTTTCCGGGGTGTCAGAGCCGGTCCGTTTTTTGCCGCGGCGGCCCATTCCGGGGTGCCGGGGCCGGTCCGTTTTTTGCCGCGGCGGCCCATTCCGGGGTGCCGGCTCTGATCCGTTTTTTGCCGCGGCGGCCCACTCCGGGGTGCCGGCTCCGGTCCGTTTTTTGCCGCGGCGGCCCATTCCGGGGTGCCGGACCCGGTCCGTTTTTTGCCGCGGCGGCCCATTCCGGGGTGCCGGCGCCGGTCCGTTTTTTGCCGCGGCGGCCCATTCCGGGGTGCCGGCGCCGGTCCGTATTTTGCCGCGGCAGCCCATTCCGGGGTGCCGGACCTGGTCCGTTTTTTGCCACGGTGGCCCATTCCGGGGTGCCGGGGCCGGTCCGTTTTTTGCCACGGCGGCCCATTCCGGGGTGCCGGAGCCGGTCCGTTTTTTGCCGCGGCGGCCCATTCCGGGGTGCCGGGGCCGGTCCGTTTTTTGCCGCGGCGGCCCATTCCGGGGTGCCGGGGCCGGTCCGTTTTTTGCCGCGGCGGCCCATTCCGGGGTGCCGGACCCGGTCCGTTTTTTGCCGCGGCGGCCCATTCCGGGGTGCCGGCTCCGGTCCGTTTTTTGCCGCGGCGGCCCATTCCGGGGTGCCGGCTCCGGTCCGTTTTTTGCCACGGTGGCCCATTCCGGGGTGCCGGCGCCGGTCCGTTTTTTGCCGCGGCAGCCCATTCCGGGGTGCCGGGGCCGGTCCGTTTTTTGCCGCGGCGGCCCTTTCCGGGGTGTCAGAGCCGGTCCGTTTTTTGCCGCGGCGGCCCATTCCGGGGTGCCGGGGCCGGTCCGTTTTTTGCCGCGGCGGCCCATTCCGGGGTGCCGGCTCTGATCCGTTTTTTGCCGCGGCGGCCCATTCCGGGGTGCCGGGGCCGGTCCGTTTTTTGCCGCGGCGGCCCATTCCGGGGTGCCGGAGCCGGTCCGTTTTTTGCCGCGGCGGCCCATTCCGGGGTGCCGGGGCCGGTCCGTTTTTTGCCGCGGCGGCCCATTCCGGGGTGCCGGGGCCGGTCCGTTTTTTGCCGCGGCGGCCCATTCCGGGGTGCCGGGGCCGGTCCGTTTTTTGCCGCGGCGGCCCATTCCGGGGTGCCGGCGCCGGTCCGTTTTTTGCTGCGGCGGCCCATTCCGGGGTGCCAGGGCCGGTCCGTTTTTTGCCGCGGCGGCCCATTCCGGGGGTGCCGGCTCCGGTCCGTTTTTTGACGCGGCGGCCCATTCCGGGGTGCCGGACCCGGTCCGTTTTTTGACGCGGCGGCCCATTCCGGGGTGCCGGAGCCGGTCCGTTTTTTGCCGCGGCGGCCCATTCCGGGGTGCCGGAGCCGGTCCGTGTTTTGCCACGGTGGCCCATTCCGGGGTGCCGGCTCCGGTCCGTTTTTTGCCGCGGCGGCCCATTCCGGGGTGCCAGAGCCGGTCCGTTTTTTGCCGCGGCGGCCCATTCCGGGGTGCCAGGGCCGGTCCGTTTTTTGCCGCGGCGGCCCATTCCGGGGTGCCGGACCCGGTCCGTTTTTTGCCGCGGCGGCCCATTCCGGGGTGCCGGGGCCGGTCCGTTTTTTGCCGCGGCAGCCCATTCCGGGGTGCCGGACCCGGTCCGTTTTTTGCCGCGGCGGCCCATTCCGGGGTGCCGGGGCCGGTCCGTTTTTTGCCGCGGCGGCCCATTCCGGGGTGCCGGCGCCGGTCCGTTTTTTGCCGCGGCGGCCCATTCCGGGGTGCCGGACCCGGTCCGTTTTTTGACGCGGCGGCCCATTCCGGGGTGCCGGCGCCGGTCCGTTTTTTGCCGCGGCGGCCCATTCCGGGGTGCCGGCTCCGGTCCGTTTTTTGCCGCGGCGGCCCATTCCGGGGTGCCGGAGCCGGTCCGTTTTTTGCCGCGGCGGCCCATTCCGGGGTGCCGGGGCCGGTCCGTTTTTTGACGCGGCAGCCCATTCCGGGGTGCCGGACCCGGTCCGTTTTTTGCCGCGGCGGCCCATTCCGGGGTGCCGGAGCCGGTCCGTTTTTTGCCGCGGCAGCCCATTCCGGGGTGACGGCGCCGGTCCGTTTTTTGCCGCGGCGGCCCATTCCAGGGTGCCGGCGCCGGTCCGTTTTTTGCCGCGGCGGCCCATTCCGGGGTGCCGGACCCGGTCCGTTTTTTGCCGCGGCGGCCCATTCCGGGGTGCCGGGGCCGGTCCGTTTTTTGCCGCGGCAGCCCATTCCGGGGTGCCGGACCCGGTCCGTTTTTTGCCGCGGCGGCCCATTCCGGGGTGCCGGGGCCGGTCCGTTTTTTGCCGCGGCGGCCCATTCCGGGGTGCCGGCGCCGGTCCGTTTTTTTGCCGCGGCGGCCCATTCCGGGGTGCCGGACCCGGTCCGTTTTTTGACGCGGCGGCCCATTCCGGGGTGCCGGCGCCGGTCCGTTTTTTGCCGCGGCGGCCCATTCCGGGGTGCCGGCTCCGGTCCGTTTTTTGCCGCGGCGGCCCATTCCGGGGTGCCGGAGCCGGTCCGTTTTTTGCCGCGGCGGCCCATTCCGGGGTGCCGGGGCCGGTCCGTTTTTTGACGCGGCAGCCCATTCCGGGGTGCCGGACCCGGTCCGTTTTTTGCCGCGGCGGCCCATTCCGGGGTGCCGGAGCCGGTCCGTTTTTTGCCGCGGCGGCCCATTCCGGGGTGCCGGACCCGGTCCGTTTTTTGACGCGGCGGCCCATTCCGGGGTGCCGGCTCCGGTCCGTTTTTTGCCGCGGCGGCCCATTCCGGGGTGCCGGGGCCGGTCCGTTTTTTGCCGCGGCGGCCCATTCCGGGGTGCCGGCGCCGGTCCGTTTTTTGCTGCGGCGGCCCATTCCGGGGTGCCAGGGCCGGTCCGTTTTTTGCCGCGGCGGCCCATTCCGGGGTGCCGGACCCGGTCCGTTTTTTGACGCGGCGGCCCATTCCGGGGTGCCGGGGCCGGTCCGTTTTTTGCCACGGCGGCCCATTCCGGGGTGCCGGGGCCGGTCCGTTTTTTGCCGCGGCGGCCCATTCCGGGGTGCCGGGGCCGGTCCGTTTTTTGCCGCGGCGGCCCATTCCGGGGTGCCGGGGCCGGTCCGTTTTTTGCCGCGGCGGCCCATTCCGGGGTGCCGGCGCCGGTCCGTTTTTTGCTGCGGCGGCCCATTCCGGGGTGCCAGGGCCGGTCCGTTTTTTGCCGCGGCGGCCCATTCCGGGGTGCCGGCTCCGGTCCGTTTTTTGACGCGGCGGCCCATTCCGGGGTGCCGGACCCGGTCTGTTTTTTGACGCGGCGGCCCATTCCGGGGTGCCGGAGCCGGTCCGTTTTTTGACGCGGCGGCCCATTCCGGGGTGCCGGAGCCGGTCCGTTTTTTGCCACGGTGGCCCATTCCGGGGTGCCGGCTCCGGTCCGTTTTTTGCCGCGGTGGCCCATTCCGGGGTGCCAGAGCCGGTCCGTTTTTTGCCGCGGCGGCCCATTCCGGGGTGCCGGCGCCGGTCCGTTTTTGCCGCGGCGGCCCATTCCAGGGTGCCGGCGCCGGTCCGTTTTTTGCCGCGGCGGCCCATTCCGGGGTGCCGGACCCGGTCCGTTTTTTGCCGCGGCGGCCCATTCCGGGGTGCCGGGGCCGGTCCGTTTTTTGCCGCGGCAGCCCATTCCGGGGTGCCGGACCCGGTCCGTTTTTTGCCGCGGCGGCCCATTCCGGGGTGCCGGGGCCGGTCCGTTTTTTGCCGCGGCGGCCCATTCCGGGGTGCCGGGGCCGGTCCGTTTTTTGCCGCGGCGGCCCATTCCGGGGTGCCGGAGCCGGTCCGTTTTTTGCCGCGGCGGCCCTTTCCGGGGTGTCAGAGCCGGTCCGTTTTTTGCCGCGGCGGCCCATTCCGGGGTGCCGGGGCCGGTCCGTTTTTTGCCGCGGCGGCCCATTCCGGGGTGCCGGCTCTGATCCGTTTTTTGCCGCGGCGGCCCACTCCGGGGTGCCGGCTCCGGTCCGTTTTTTGCCGCGGCGGCCCATTCCGGGGTGCCGGACCCGGTCCGTTTTTTGCCGCGGCGGCCCATTCCGGGGTGCCGGCGCCGGTCCGTTTTTTGCCGCGGCGGCCCATTCCGGGGTGCCGGCGCCGGTCCGTATTTTGCCGCGGCAGCCCATTCCGGGGTGCCGGACCCGGTCCGTTTTTTGCCACGGTGGCCCATTCCGGGGTGCCGGGGCCGGTCCGTTTTTTGCCACGGCGGCCCATTCCGGGGTGCCGGAGCCGGTCCGTTTTTTGCCGCGGCGGCCCATTCCGGGGTGCCGGGGCCGGTCCGTTTTTTGCCGCGGCGGCCCATTCCGGGGTGCCGGGGCCGGTCCGTTTTTTGCCGCGGCGGCCCATTCCGGGGTGCCGGACCCGGTCCGTTTTTTTGCCGCGGCGGCCCATTCCGGGGTGCCGGCTCCGGTCCGTTTTTTGCCGCGGCGGCCCATTCCGGGGTGCCGGCTCCGGTCCGTTTTTTGCCACGGTGGCCCATTCCGGGGTGCCGGCGCCGGTCCGTTTTTTGCCGCGGCAGCCCATTCCGGGGTGCCGGGGCCGGTCCGTTTTTTGCTGCGGCGGCCCATTCCGGGGTGTCAGAGCCGGTCCGTTTTTTGCCGCGGCGGCCCATTCCGGGGTGCCGGGGCCTGTCCGTTTTTTGCCGCGGCGGCCCATTCCGGGGTGCCGGCTCTGATCCGTTTTTTGCCGCGGCGGCCCATTCCGGGGTGCCGGGGCCGGTCCGTTTTTTGCCGCGGCGGCCCATTCCGGGGTGCCGGACCCGGTCCGTTTTTTGCCGCGGCGGCCCATTCCGGGGTGCCGGGGCCGGTCCGTTTTTTGCCGCGGCGGCCCATTCCGGGGTGCCGGGGCCGGTCCGTTTTTTGCCACGGCGGCCCATTCCGGGGTGCCGGCTCTGATCCGTTTTTTGACGCGGCGGCCCATTCCGGGGTGCCGGGGCCGGTCCGTTTTTTGCCGCGGCGGCCCATTCCGGGGTGCCGGCGCCGGTCCGTTTTTTGCCGCGGTAGCCCATTCCGGGGTGCCGGGGCCGGTCCGTTTTTTGCCACGGCGGCCCATTCCGGGGTGCCGGAGCCGGTCCGTTTTTTGCCGCGGCGGCCCATTCCGGGGTGCCGGGGCCGGTCCGTTTTTTGCCGCGGCGGCCCATTCCGGGGTGCCGGGGCCGGTCCGTTTTTTGCCACGGCGGCCCATTCCGGGGTGCCGGCTCCGGTCCGTTTTTTGCCGCGGCGGCCCATTCCGGGGTGCCGGGGCCGGTCCGTTTTTTGCCGCGGCGGCCCATTCCGGGGTGCCGGGGCCGGTCCGTTTTTTGCCGCGGCGGCCCATTCCGGGGTGCCGGCGCCGGTCCGTTTTTTGCTGCGGCGGCCCATTCCGGGGTGCCAGGGCCGGTCCGTTTTTTGCCGCGGCGGCCCATTCCGGGGTGCCGGCTCCGGTCCGTTTTTTGCCGCGGCGGCCCATTCCGGGGTGCCGGACCCGGTCCGTTTTTTGACGCGGCGGCCCATTCCGGGGTGCCGGAGCCGGTCCGTTTTTTGCCGCGGCGGCCCATTCCGGGGTGCCGGAGCCGGTCCGTTTTTTGCCACGGTGGCCCATTCCGGGGTGCCGGCTCCGGTCCGTTTTTTGCCGCGGCGGCCCATTCCGGGGTGCCAGAGCCGGTCCGTTTTTTGCCGCGGCGGCCCATTCCGGGGTGACGGCGCCGGTCCGTTTTTTGCCGCGGCGGCCCATTCCAGGGTGCCGGCGCCGGTCCGTTTTTTGCCGCGGCGGCCCATTCCGGGGTGCCGGACCCGGTCCGTTTTTTGCCGCGGCGGCCCATTCCGGGGTGCCGGGGCCGGTCCGTTTTTTGCCGCGGCAGCCCATTCCGGGGTGCCGGACCCGGTCCGTTTTTTGCCGCGGCGGCCCATTCCGGGGTGCCGGGGCCGGTCCGTTTTTTGCCGCGGCGGCCCATTCCGGGGTGCCGGCGCCGGTCCGTTTTTTGCTGCGGCGGCCCATTCCGGGGTGCCAGGGCCGGTCCGTTTTTTGCCGCGGCGGCCCATTCCGGGGTGCCGGCTCCGGTCCGTTTTTTGCCGCGGCGGCCCATTCCGGGGTGCCGGACCCGGTCCGTTTTTTGACGCGGCGGCCCATTCCGGGGTGCCGGAGCCGGTCCGTTTTTTGCCGCGGCGGCCCATTCCGGGGTGCCGGAGCCGGTCCGTTTTTTGCCACGGTGGCCCATTCCGGGGTGCCGGCTCCGGTCCGTTTTTTGCCGCGGCGGCCCATTCCGGGGTGCCAGAGCCGGTCCGTTTTTTGCCGCGGCGGCCCATTCCGGGGTGACGGCGCCGGTCCGTTTTTTGCCGCGGCGGCCCATTCCAGGGTGCCGGCGCCGGTCCGTTTTTTGCCGCGGCGGCCCATTCCGGGGTGCCGGACCCGGTCCGTTTTTTGCCGCGGCGGCCCATTCCGGGGTGCCGGGGCCGGTCCTTTTTTTGCCGCGGCAGCCCATTCCGGGGTGCCGGACCCGGTCCGTTTTTTGCCGCGGCGGCCCATTCCGGGGTGCCGGGGCCGGTCCGTTTTTTGCCGCGGCGGCCCATTCCGGGGTGCCGGCGCCGGTCCGTTTTTTGCCGCGGCGGCCCATTCCGGGGTGCCGGACCCGGTCCGTTTTTTGCCGCGGCAGCCCATTCCGGGGTGCCGGACCCGGTCCGTTTTTTGCCGCGGCGGCCCATTCCGGGGTGCCGGAGCCGGTCCGTTTTTTGCCACGGTGGCCCATTCCGGGGTGCCGGCTCTGGTCCGTTTTTTGCCGCGGCGGCCCATTCCGGGGTGCCAGAGCCGGTCCGTTTTTTGCCGCGGCGGCCCATTCCGGGGTGACGGCGCCGGTCCGTTTTTTGCCGCGGCGGCCCATTCCAGGGTGCCGGCGCCGGTCCGTTTTTTGCCGCGGCGGCCCATTCCGGGGTGCCGGACCCGGTCCGTTTTTTGCCGCGGCGGCCCATTCCGGGGTGCCGGGGCCGGTCCGTTTTTTGCCGCGGCAGCCCATTCCGGGGTGCCGGACCCGGTCCGTTTTTTGCCGCGGCGGCCCATTCCGGGGTGCCGGGGCCGGTCCGTTTTTTGCCGCGGCGGCCCATTCCGGGGTGCCGGCGCCGGTCCGTTTTTTGCCGCGGCGGCCCATTCCGGGGTGCCGGACCCGGTCCGTTTTTTGACGCGGCGGCCCATTCCGGGGTGCCGGCGCCGGTCCGTTTTTTGCCGCGGCGGCCCATTCCGGGGTGCCGGACCCGGTCCGTTTTTTGCCGCGGCGGCCCATTCCGGGGTGCCGGCTCCGGTCCGTTTTTTGCCGCGGCGGCCCATTCCGGGGTGCCGGCTCCGGTCCGTTTTTTGCCACGGTGGCCCATTCCGGGGTGCCGCCTCCGGTCCGTTTTTTGCCGCGGTACCCCATTCCGGGGTGCCGGGGCCGGTCCGTTTTTTGCCGCGGCGGCCCTTTCCGGGGTGTCAGAGCCGGTCCGTTTTTTGCCGCGGCGGCCCATTCCGGGGTGCCGGGGCCGGTCCGTTTTTTGCCGCGGCGGCCCATTCCGGGGTGCCGGCTCTGATCCGTTTTTTGCCGCGGCGGCCCATTCCGGGGTGCCGGGGCCGGTCCGTTTTTTGCCGCGGCGGCCCATTCCGGGGTGCCGGACCCGGTCCGTTTTTTGCCGCGGCGGCCCATTCCGGGGTGCCGGGGCCGGTCCGTTTTTTGCCGCGGCGGCCCATTCCGGGGTGCCGGGGCCGGTCCGTTTTTTGCCACGGCGGCCCATTCCGGGGTGCCGGCTCTGATCCGTTTTTTGCCGCGGCGGCCCATTCCGGGGTGCCGGGGCCGGTCCGTTTTTTGCCGCGGCGGCCCATTCTAGGGTGCCGGCGCCGGTCCGTTTTTTGCCGCGGTAGCCCATTCCGGGGTGCCGGGGCCGGTCCGTTTTTTGCCACGGTGGCCCATTCCGGGGTGCCGGAGCCGGTCCGTTTTTTGCCGCGGCGGCCCATTCCGGGGTGCCGGGGCCGGTCCGTTTTTTGCCGCGGCGGCCCATTCCGGGGTGCCGGGGCCGGTCCGTTTTTTGCCGCGGCGGCCCATTCCGGGGTGCCGGCTCCGGTCCGTTTTTTGCCGCGGCGGCCCATTCCGGGGTGCCGGGGCCGGTCCGTTTTTTGCCGCGGCGGCCCATTCCGGGGTGCCGGGGCCGGTCCGTTTTTTGCCGCGGCGGCCCATTCCGGGGTGCCGGCGCCGGTCCGTTTTTTGCTGCGGCGGCCCATTCCGGGGTGCCAGGGCCGGTCCGTTTTTTGCCGCGGCGGCCCATTCCGGGGTGCCGGCTCCGGTCCGTTTTTTGCCGCGGCGGCCCATTCCGGGGTGCCGGACCCGGTCCGTTTTTTGCCGCGGCGGCCCATTCCGGGGTGCCGGAGCCGGTCCGTTTTTTGCCGCGGCGGCCCATTCCGGGGTGCCGGAGCCGGTCCGTTTTTTGCCACGGTGGCCCATTCCGGGGTGCCGGCTCCGGTCCGTTTTTTGCCGCGGCGGCCCATTCCGGGGTGCCAGAGCCGGTCCGTTTTTTGCCGCGGCGGCCCATTCCGGGGTGACGGCGCCGGTCCTTTTTTTGTTGCGGCGGCCCATTCCAGGGTGCCGGCGCCGGTCCGTTTTTTGCCGCGGCGGCCCATTCCGGGGTGCCGGACCCGGTCCGTTTTTTGCCGCGGCGGCCCATTCCGGGGTGCCGGGGCCGGTCCGTTTTTTGCCGCGGCAGCCCATTCCGGGGTGCCGGACCCGGTCCGTTTTTTGCCGCGGCGGCCCATTCCGGGGTGCCGGGGCCGGTCCGTTTTTTGCCGCGGCGGCCCATTCCGGGGTGCCGGAGCCGGTCCGTTTTTTGCCGCGGCGGCCCATTCCGGGGTGCCGGAGCCGGTCCGTTTTTTGCCGTGGTGGCCCTTTCCAGGATGTCGGAGCCAGTCCGTTTTTTTCCGCGGCGGCCCATTCTGGGGTGCCGGACACGGTCCGTTTTTTGCCGCGGCGGCCCATTCCGGGGTGTCGGAGCCGGTCCGTTTTTTGCCGCGGCGGCCCATTCCGGGGTGCCGGAGCCGGTCCGTTTTTTGCCACGGCGGCCCATTCCGGGGTGCCGGACACGGTCCGTTTTTTGCCGCGGCGGCCCATTCCGGGGTGCCGGAGCCGGTCCGTTTTTTGCCGCGGCGGCCCATTCCGGGGTGCCGGCTCCGGTCCGTTTTTTGCCGCGGCGGCCCATTCCGGGGTGCCGGCTCCGGTCCGTTTATTGTGGCGGCGGCGCATTCCGCGGGCCGGATCGGGTCCGGTTTTTGTGCGGCGGCGCATTCCGCGGGCCGGATCCAGTCCGTTTTTGCCGCGGCGGCGCATTCCGCGGGCGGGATCCGGTCCGTTTTTCCCGCGGCGGCGCATTCCGCGGTCCGGATCCGGTCTGTTTTTTGCGCGGCGGCGCGTTCCGCGGCCCGGATCTGGTCCGGTTTTTCCCGCGGCGGAGCGTTCCGCGGGCAGGATCCGGTCCGGTTTTTGCGCGGCGGCGCATTCCGTGGGCCGGATCCGGACCGCTTTTTGCCGCGGCGGCGCATTCCGCGGGCCGGATCCGGTCCGGTTTTTGTGTGGCGGCGCATTCCGTGGGCCGGATCTGTTCTGTTTTTGCCGCGGCGGCGCATTCCGCGGGCGGGATACTGTCCGGTTTTTGCGTGGCGGTGCATTCCGCGGGCCGGATCCGGTCCGTTTTTCCCGCGGCGGCGCATTCCGCGGGCCGTCTCCGATCCGGTTTTTGCGTGGCGGTGCATTCCGCGGTTCGAATCCGGTCCGGTTTTCCGCTGCGAAGCATTCCGCGGGCCGGATCGGTCCCGTTTTTGCGCAGAGACGCCTTCTGCGGGCCGGATCCGGTCCGGTTTTTGCACAGCAGCCCATTCCTTGGGCCAGATCCGGTCCGGTTTTTGCGTGGTGGCGCATGCCGGGGTGCCGGCTCCGGTCCTTTTTTTGCGGCGGCGGGGCATTCCGCGGGCCAAATCAGGTCCGTTTTTGCCGCGGCGGCGCATTCAGCGGGCCGGATCCGGTCCGGTTTATGCGCGGCGGCGCATTCCGCGGGCCGGATCCTGTCCGGTTATTGCGCGGCGGCGCATTCCGGGGTGCCGGAGCCGGTCCGTGTTTTGCCGCGGTGGCCCATTCCGGGGTGCCGGAGCCGGTCCGTTTTTTGCCGCGGCGGCCCATTCCGGGGTGCCGGTGCCAGTCTCTTTTTTGCCGCCGCGGCCCATTCCGGGGTGCCGGCTCCGGTCTGTTTTTTGCCGCGGCGGCCCATTCCGGGGTGCCGGAGCCGGTCCGTTTTTTCCACGGCGGCGCATTCCGCCGGCAGGATCCGGTCCGATTTTTGCGCGGCGGCGCGTTCCGCGGGCCGGATCCGGTCCAGTTTTTCCGCGGCGGCGCATTCCGCGGGCCGGATCCGGTCCGGTTTTTGTGCCGCGGCGCATTCCGCGGGCCGGATCCGGTCCGTTTTTCCCGCGGCGGCGCATTCCGCGGGCGGGATCCGGACCGTTTTTTGCCGCGGCGTCGCATTCCGCGGTCCGGATCCGCTCCGCTTTTTCCACGGCGGCGCATTCCGCCGGCCGGATCCGGTCCGTTTTTCCCGCGGCGGCGCATTTCGCGGGCCGTCTCCGATCCGTTTTTTGCGTGGCGGCGCATTCCGCGGTTCGAATCCGGTCCGGTTTTCCGCTGCGAAGCATTCCGCGGGCCGGATCGGTCCCGTTTTTGCGCAGAGACGCCTTCCGCGGGCCGGATCCGGTCCGGTTTTTGCACAGCAGCCCATTCCTTGGGCCAGATCCGGTCCGGTTTTTGCGCGCCGACCCGTTCTGCGGGCCGGATCCTTTCCGTTTCTTCCACGACGGCGCGTTACGCCGGCCGGATCCAGTCCGTTTTTTGCGCCGCGGCGCATTGCGCCGGCCGGATCCGGTCCGGTTCTTGCGCGGCGGCGCGTTCCGCGGGCCGGATCCGGTCTGTTTTTTCCACGGCGGCGCATTCTGCGGGCCGGATCCGGTCTGTATTTTCCACTGCGGCGCGTTCCGCGGGCCGGATCCGGTCCGGTTTTTGCGCGGCGGCGCATTCCGCGGGCCGGATCCGGTCCGTTTTTTGCGCGGCGGCGCATTCGGTGGGCCAGATCCATTCCAGTTTTTGCGCAGCTGCGCATTCCGCCGGCCGGATCCGGTACGGTTTTTGCGCGGCGGCGCGTTTCACAGGCCGGATCCGGTACGGTTTTTGCGTGGTGGCGCGTTCCGCGGGCCGGATCCGTTCCGGTTTTTGCGCGGCAGCGCGTTTCACAGGCCGGATCCGATCCGGTTTTTCCACAGCGGCGCATTCCGCGGTTCGAATCCGGTCCTTTTTTTGCGTGGTGGCTCATTCCGCGGGCCGGATCCGGTCCGGTTGTTGCGCGACGGCGCATTCCGCGGGCCGGATCCGGTCTGTTTTTTCCACGGTGGCCGGTTCCGTGGGCCGGATCGGGTCCGTTTTTGCGCGGCGGCCCGTTCTGCGGTCCGGATCTTTTCCGTTTTTTCCACGACGGCGCGTTCCGCGGGCCGGATCCCGTCCGGTTTTTGCGCGGCGGCGCATTCCGTGGGCCAGATCCGGTCCGGTGTTTGCGCAGCTGCGCATTCCGTGGGCCGGATCCGGTCCGTTTTTTCCGCGGCGGCGCGTTCCGCGGGCCGGATCCCGTCTGGTTTTTGCCCGGCGGCGCATTCCGTGGGCCGGATCCGGTCCGGTTTTTGCGTGGCGGCCCGTTCCGCGGTCTGGATCTGGTCCGGTTTATGCGCGGCGGCGCATTCCGCTGGCCGGATTTGTTCCGGTTTTTGCACGGCGGCGCATTCCGCCGGCCGGATCCCGTCCGGTTTTTGCGCGGCAGCGCGTTCCGTGGGCTGGATAGGATCTGTTTTTCCACTGCGGCGCGTTCCGCGGGCCGGATCCGGTCCGGTTTTTGCGCGACGGCGCATTCCGCGGGCCGGATCCTTTCCGTTTTTTCCGCGACGGCGCGTTACGCCGGCCGGATCCGGTCCGTTTTTTGTGTGGCGGCGCATTCCGCGGGCCGGATCCGGTCCGGTTTTTGCGCGGCGGCGCATTCCGCGGGCCGGATCCGGTCCGGTTTTTGCGCGGCGGCGCATTCCGCGGGCTGGATCCGGTCCGGTTTTTGCGCGGCGGCGCATTCCGCCGGCCGGATCCGGTCCGGTTTTTGCGCGGCGGCGCGTTCTGCGGGCCGGATCTGGTCCATTTTTTCCCGCGGCGGCGCGTTCCGCGGGGCAAATCCGGTCCGTTTTTTGCGCGGCGGCGCATTCCGCGGTCCGGACCCGGTCCGTTTTTTGCGCGGCGGCACATTCCGCGGGCCGAATCCGCTCCTTTTTTTAAGCGGCGGCGCGTTCCGCGGGCCGGTTCCGGTCCGGTTCTTGCGCGGCGGCGCATTCCGCCGGCCGGATCCGGTCCGCTTTTTGCGCGGCGGCGCGTTCTGTGGGCCGGATCCGGTCCGATTTTTGCGTGGCGGCGCATTCCGCGGGCCGGATCCGGTCCGGTTTTTGCGCGGCAGCCCGTTCCGCCTGCCGGATCCTTTCCGTTTTTTCCGCGGCGGCGCATTCCGCCTGCCGGATCCGGTCCGGTTTTTGCGCGGCAGCGCATTTCGTGGGCCGGGTCTGGTCCGGTTTTTTCGCGGCGGCGCATTCCGCTGGCCGGATCCGGTCCGTTTTTTCCGTAGTGGCGCGTTCCGCGGGCCGGATCCGGTCCGGTTTTTGCGCGGCGGCGTGTTTCACAGGCCATATCCGGTCCGTTTTTGGCGCGGCGGCGCATTCCGCGGGCCGGATCCGGACCGGTTTTTGCACGGCGGCGTATTCCGCGGGCCGGATCCGGTCCGTTTTTTCCGCGGCGGCGCATTCCGTGGGCCGGATCCTTTACGTTTTTTCCGCGGTGGCGCATTCCGCCGGCCGGATCCGGTCCGTTTTTTGCGCGGCGGCGCATTCCGTGGGCCGGGTCTGGTCCGGTTTTTGCGCCGCTGCGCATTCCGCGGGCCGGATCCGGTCCGGATATTGCGCGGCGGCGCGTTCCGCGGGCCGGATCCGGTCCGGTTTTTGCGCGGCGGCGCCTTCTTCGGGCCGGATCCGGTCCGGATATTGCGCGGCGGCGTGTTCCGTGGGCCAGATTCGGTCCGGTTTTTGCGCGGTGGCGCATTCCGCCGGCCGGAACCGGTCCGTTTTTCCCGCGCCGTCGCATTCCTTGGGCCGGATCCGGTCCGGTTTTTGCGCGGCGGCGCATTCCGCGGGCCGGATCCGGTCCGGTTGTTGCACGTTCTGCAGTCTGTATCCGGTCCGATTTTCCGCCGCGGCACATTCCGCGGGCCGGTTCCGGTCCGGTTTTTTCGCGGCGGCGCGTTCCGCGGGCCGGATCCGGTCCGGTTTTTGCACGGCGGCGCATTCCGCGGGCCGGATCCGGTCCGAGTTTTTGCGCGGCGGCGCGTTCCGCGGGTCGGATCCGGTCCGGTTTTTGCGCGGCGGCGCGTTCCGCGGGCCGGATCCGGTCCGTTTTTTCCGCGGCGGCGCGTTCCATGGGCTGGATCCGGTCCGTTTTTTCCGCGGCGGCGCATTCCGCCGGCAGGATCCGGTCCGTTTTTTCCGCTGCGGCGCGTTCCGCGGGACGGATCCGGTCCGGTTTTTGCGCATTCTGCAGTCTGGATCCGGTCCGATTTTCCGCCGCGGCACATTCCGCGGGCCGTATCCGGTCCGATTTTTGCGCGGCGGCCCGTTCCGCGGGCCAGGTCCGGTCCGATTTTTGCGCGGCGGCGCGTTCCGCGGTCCGGATCCGCTCCGCTTTTTCCACGGCGGCGCATTCCGCCGGCCGGATCCGGTCCGTTTTTCCCGCGGCGGCGCATTTCGCGGGCCGTCTCCGATCCGTTTTTTGCGTGGCGGCGCATTCCGCGGTTCGAATCCGGTCCGGTTTTCCGCTGCGAAGCATTCCGCGGGCCGGATCGGTCCCGTTTTTGCGCAGAGACGCCTTCCGCGGGCCGGATCCGGTCCGGTTTTTGCACAGCAGCCCATTCCTTGGGCCAGATCCGGTCCGGTTTTTGCGCGCCGACCCGTTCTGCGGGCCGGATCCTTTCCGTTTCTTCCACGACGGCGCGTTACGCCGGCCGGATCCAGTCCGTTTTTTGCGCCGCGGCGCATTGCGCCGGCCGGATCCGGTCCGGTTCTTGCGCGGCGGCGCGTTCCGCGGGCCGGATCCGGTCTGTTTTTTCCACGGCGGCGCATTCTGCGGGCCGGATCCGGTCTGTATTTTCCACTGCGGCGCGTTCCGCGGGCCGGATCCGGTCCGGTTTTTGCGCGGCGGCGCATTCCGCGGGCCGGATCCGGTCCGTTTTTTGCGCGGCGGCGCATTCGGTGGGCCAGATCCATTCCAGTTTTTGCGCAGCTGCGCATTCCGCCGGCCGGATCCGGTACGGTTTTTGCGCGGCGGCGCGTTTCACAGGCCGGATCCGGTACGGTTTTTGCGTGGTGGCGCGTTCCGCGGGCCGGATCCGTTCCGGTTTTTGCGCGGCAGCGCGTTTCACAGGCCGGATCCGATCCGGTTTTTCCACAGCGGCGCATTCCGCGGTTCGAATCCGGTCCTTTTTTTGCGTGGTGGCTCATTCCGCGGGCCGGATCCGGTCCGGTTGTTGCGCGACGGCGCATTCCGCGGGCCGGATCCGGTCTGTTTTTTCCACGGTGGCCGGTTCCGTGGGCCGGATCGGGTCCGTTTTTGCGCGGCGGCCCGTTCTGCGGTCCGGATCTTTTCCGTTTTTTCCACGACGGCGCGTTCCGCGGGCCGGATCCCGTCCGGTTTTTGCGCGGCGGCGCATTCCGTGGGCCAGATCCGGTCCGGTGTTTGCGCAGCTGCGCATTCCGTGGGCCGGATCCGGTCCGTTTTTTCCGCGGCGGCGCGTTCCGCGGGCCGGATCCCGTCTGGTTTTTGCCCGGCGGCGCATTCCGTGGGCCGGATCCGGTCCGGTTTTTGCGTGGCGGCCCGTTCCGCGGTCTGGATCTGGTCCGGTTTATGCGCGGCGGCGCATTCCGCTGGCCGGATTTGTTCCGGTTTTTGCACGGCGGCGCATTCCGCCGGCCGGATCCCGTCCGGTTTTTGCGCGGCAGCGCGTTCCGTGGGCTGGATAGGATCTGTTTTTCCACTGCGGCGCGTTCCGCGGGCCGGATCCGGTCCGGTTTTTGCGCGACGGCGCATTCCGCGGGCCGGATCCTTTCCGTTTTTTCCGCGACGGCGCGTTACGCCGGCCGGATCCGGTCCGTTTTTTGTGTGGCGGCGCATTCCGCGGGCCGGATCCGGTCCGGTTTTTGCGCGGCGGCGCATTCCGCGGGCCGGATCCGGTCCGGTTTTTGCGCGGCGGCGCATTCCGCGGGCTGGATCCGGTCCGGTTTTTGCGCGGCGGCGCATTCCGCCGGCCGGATCCGGTCCGGTTTTTGCGCGGCGGCGCGTTCTGCGGGCCGGATCTGGTCCATTTTTTCCCGCGGCGGCGCGTTCCGCGGGGCAAATCCGGTCCGTTTTTTGCGCGGCGGCGCATTCCGCGGTCCGGACCCGGTCCGTTTTTTGCGCGGCGGCACATTCCGCGGGCCGAATCCGCTCCTTTTTTTAAGCGGCGGCGCGTTCCGCGGGCCGGTTCCGGTCCGGTTCTTGCGCGGCGGCGCATTCCGCCGGCCGGATCCGGTCCGCTTTTTGCGCGGCGGCGCGTTCTGTGGGCCGGATCCGGTCCGATTTTTGCGTGGCGGCGCATTCCGCGGGCCGGATCCGGTCCGGTTTTTGCGCGGCAGCCCGTTCCGCCTGCCGGATCCTTTCCGTTTTTTCCGCGGCGGCGCATTCCGCCTGCCGGATCCGGTCCGGTTTTTGCGCGGCAGCGCATTTCGTGGGCCGGGTCTGGTCCGGTTTTTTCGCGGCGGCGCATTCCGCTGGCCGGATCCGGTCCGTTTTTTCCGTAGTGGCGCGTTCCGCGGGCCGGATCCGGTCCGGTTTTTGCGCGGCGGCGTGTTTCACAGGCCATATCCGGTCCGTTTTTGGCGCGGCGGCGCATTCCGCGGGCCGGATCCGGACCGGTTTTTGCACGGCGGCGTATTCCGCGGGCCGGATCCGGTCCGTTTTTTCCGCGGCGGCGCATTCCGTGGGCCGGATCCTTTACGTTTTTTCCGCGGTGGCGCATTCCGCCGGCCGGATCCGGTCCGTTTTTTGCGCGGCGGCGCATTCCGTGGGCCGGGTCTGGTCCGGTTTTTGCGCCGCTGCGCATTCCGCGGGCCGGATCCGGTCCGGATATTGCGCGGCGGCGCGTTCCGCGGGCCGGATCCGGTCCGGTTTTTGCGCGGCGGCGCCTTCTTCGGGCCGGATCCGGTCCGGATATTGCGCGGCGGCGTGTTCCGTGGGCCAGATTCGGTCCGGTTTTTGCGCGGTGGCGCATTCCGCCGGCCGGAACCGGTCCGTTTTTCCCGCGCCGTCGCATTCCTTGGGCCGGATCCGGTCCGGTTTTTGCGCGGCGGCGCATTCCGCGGGCCGGATCCGGTCCGGTTGTTGCACGTTCTGCAGTCTGTATCCGGTCCGATTTTCCGCCGCGGCACATTCCGCGGGCCGGTTCCGGTCCGGTTTTTTCGCGGCGGCGCGTTCCGCGGGCCGGATCCGGTCCGGTTTTTGCACGGCGGCGCATTCCGCGGGCCGGATCCGGTCCGAGTTTTTGCGCGGCGGCGCGTTCCGCGGGTCGGATCCGGTCCGGTTTTTGCGCGGCGGCGCGTTCCGCGGGCCGGATCCGGTCCGTTTTTTCCGCGGCGGCGCGTTCCATGGGCTGGATCCGGTCCGGTTTTTGCGCGGCGGCGCATTCCGCGGGCCGGATCGGGTCCGTTTTTTCCGCGGCGGCGCATTCCGCCGGCAGGATCCGGTCCGTTTTTTCCGCTGCGGC